>NW_004443973.1:10375095-10413596 GCF_000243295.1 Trichechus manatus latirostris
CTTCGGCCTGCGGGCCCCCTCCCTCTCCTCCACCCCCCTTCCTTCCCCCCCCTCCCTCCGCGCTGTGCCTGCAGCTCCCGAAAAGCCCGTGAAACAAGAGGAAATGGCTGCCTTGGACGTGGACAGCGGCGGCGGCGGTCACGGCGAGTATCTGCAGCAGCAACAGCAGCAGCAGCACGGAAACGGCGCGGTGGCGGCAGCGGTGGCCCAGGTGAGGAGCGGCTGAGCCCTGGCCTGGCTCCCCCCTCGCGACGCTTTCTCCTCCCCTCGCCTCTCCCCTCCCTCCGCGCGTCCCTCCTCCCCTCCCCCCGCCCCGGGAGCTGCCCGCCCGAGGCGCCAACGCTCCGACCCCGCCCGCGCTCCCCCCTCCCGGCGCCTTTTTTTGTGTGTGTGTGTGTGTGTGTGTGAGTGTGTGAGTGTGTGTGTGTGTGCGCGCCTTCCCGGGGGTGGGTTCCGGGCGGAAGGTGGAGGCCCGGCGCGCAGCCCGCCGCCGCCTTCCCGCGGACGGCGGTGCTGGTGTGCGTGCGAGCTGGAGGACGCGAGCTGGAGTCGCGGAGGAGAGCGCGGGCTGGCGCTGGCCCGGGTGCAGCCTGCGAGGACCGAGTCGCACTTCCTGTGCTCGCGGCGGCCCGGCCCTAACCGGCACCCCCTCCCCCTGTCTCCCTCTCTGAACCCGCCCATCGAGGGTAGGACACTCAGCCGTCACCGCTCGCTTTGCTGGCCGCTACCTGCAGCAAGATAGGGCCGCCATCGCCGGGCGACGACGAGGAGGAGGCGGCCGCCGCAGCTGGGGCCCCCGCCGCCGCCGGAGCGGTAAGTCCCGCGCGCGGCCCGCCCCCGCCGAGGCCCTGCGCCCGCCATCCCGGGCCTGTGGCGCGCCCGCCCAAAAGGCCTTCCTGGCGCCCTCGCCTTCCCCCGCAACGGACGGATCGCCAGCCAGGGCGCCCTTTCCTGCTCTTTTGCATGCCTGTTTAGCTCAGCAGCCAGGTTAGCTTTTCTCGAAATTGTCACTGCGGCACGTCGCCCAAAATTCACTACAAATGAAGCTTTATAGAGATTGGGGGTAGAGGACTCCAAAATGGATGTTGGAGCAGTTCATATCAGTGTTAAAAACTCCTTTGCTGAACTACAGAATTTTCAAGCACGGCCTATCGGCCATAGTATCAACTACAGAGGCAGTGTCTTCGGTGTTTTAGTGTTTTTGAACCTGGAGTTTTTTTTGTTAGAGGTTACTAAATGTTACTGATTGAATTCGTAAATCATAGAGCAAGAATGAAGGCTTACTCTCTGAATTGCTGTTTTGTATGCAGGGTGAACACTTTAAGTGCTTTTTAAGTGGTCGTTCAGCATTGTTGAATTTTAGTTTTTGCAGACTGCCACTTAAATTTGCAGTAATTTTTTAAAGTAGAATAAGTGAAACATTTAATTAGCGACAGTTGGAATCGACTAAGTTACTTGGATATCACTTCGAGTTTTGAAATTGAATTATACCGGTATTAGGAAAGTACAAGTAAAGGACTTACATGCAATAGTTGAATTTGGTTGGTAAAGCTATATTCTCGTTTTATTGTGTTTACTTCTCTGATAAGAAATGGTGAGATTCTTTTTGTAGTGTTTTTAGTGTCTGGGGCAGAAGGAGCTGGCCAGTGTGATGGGAGGGTTTACTACAGATTAGCTAGAAACAGGTTTTAGATTGTTAATTGCGAATTTTATATTTGAACCTGTAGATGTGGTCACGTATTAACATAATTGAAATATCTTTCAATTATTTTTTGTTATATGAGGTGGATTATAGGGATTTGTGTGGTGATATTTTCAGTAGTCACTATAGGTAAGTTTGATATTGGGTACGTTTTGTGGTAAAGAGCTAGTATATCTAGGCATTAAAAGTTAAGCTAACGTTATGTATATTGTTAAATATTGTGATTTTAGTGTCTCAAATTATACTATAGGTGGATGTAAATAGTTTTAATGTTTTGAGAGTGTGGTTTGTTTTGTGCTTTTGTAAGCAGATTAAAATGTAAAGACATAATATTATGTTTGTGAGAGGCGTTGTTCTTTTGAAAGAAATCTGGATTGGTAAGCCTTTTTTTGTGATCTGTCTCTCTAGCCCCAGTGTTAAAGCAGATTGTTTATCTTAGAAAACCACTACATAAGTAAAATTGCGAAGTGGGCTGCTTCTACTTACCTGTTTTTATGTTTTAAAATAGAACAAAAAATTTCTTATGACTGAAACTTGGCAAGTTTAGATATCACCTCACAGATGGGGGAAGGGTGGGGGAGGGGGAGATGTGAAGGAGGAAGTTATTTGTGAAAAATATGTATGTGTGTATGTATGTGTGAGTCTCAGACCTGTGAATAGAGTACTATCTCCAACTTGAGCCAGCTGTGGCCATCTACTTGTAGGGAAGTTGTTTCCATACTTCTGCCCCAACCCTTACGTAGCTCCTCCTCTAGACTACGAGATCATTACTGACACACAGTTCCCGCCAGATGAACATGAACTAGAATCAGTTGGAGCATTTTTTCTCTTCGTATTTTTGGAACTTGTGCACAAAATGTTTCACTTTGAGTGAAATTGGTACTGCCAGCTTGAATGTGTTTGCCTTAACAAATAGGAAAATTATTTTTCTAGTTCAAAAATGTATTTCAGACATCTACATCTCAAAATGAGAGGAATAAATTTAAGTGAGCTGGTGGGCATATTTTTTCCATTTAAAAATGTGGATAATAATTTTTTTTTGATTATTCAAATTACTGGGTATCAGAGAGGGTTGCCAGAGAGCTTTGTTGTTATTTTTTAAATAAATGTTGGATTTTGCAATAATTTTAGATTTACAGAAAAGTGGCAAAAACAGTACTAAGAGCTCCTGTATACCCTTCACCCCGTTTGCCGTAATGTTAACTATGGCACATTTATCAAAACTAGAAGTTGTCATTGGTACAATATTATTAACTGTAGACTTTGTTCGGTTTTCACCACTTTTTCCAATAATGCCCTTTTTCTGTTCCAGGATCCAATCCAGGGTACCGCGTTGCATTGTGGCACATTGTTGTGTTTAAAATCAAGTGGAAATATACACAAAGAGTTCAGTTTTATGCCAGTTTAGATTAAAAAGGCCTTGAAAAGCCAATCAGCTGCCCTGGAGATTTGCTTTAACTGTATTTTGGAATTTGTTATAATATGGGTTCATCTTGAATGCTGACCAAGAGTGGTTATTACCTCGAGTACAATATTGGACAGGTCCAATCACAAAGCAGTCTCGTGCAGTGTGATCCCACAACATGGCCTCCCAAAGATACTTTCATAGAAAGGCTCTTTTGTACTTTATTACTAAAAGTTGTGTAGTTAATTCTAGTAATAAATCAGGAAATAGGAAAAAGCAGGCTTTTATGTAAGTATTAATTTGCTCTGTTTGCATTTGTGCAAACTTTGTGGGTTATTGGTTTGGTCATTTCATTTGTATTTTAATATAAAGTACAAAGTAAATATTATGAAAGTCATTGCCTTATATTCAGTTTAGTATGTAAGTTTAGTTTTCAGTAATTTAGTCTGTAAATGTTGGTGAGGTAAAACATAAATAATAGCTTATTTCAAAAAGGTCATTTTTACTATTAAGACTTACGCTGTTGTTAACTAATTTATTGGCTTGTTTTTATCTGAAGTCTTTTTAGATTATTTTAGTATTTCTTGAAAGTTTTAAAAAACTTGAGTGTTTGCCTAGGTATGGTTCACCCTTGTTCTTCTTTTCATTTATACATACTTTTTCTTTGCCTGTTTCTAGTTTTCAAAAACCCATCTGTGGGAACTGAGAAGTTAATAATCCTTTCCAAATGCTGTGCCACGTGGCATGAGTTTTTTTCTTTTTCCTTTTCCACAGGTATTATCTGAGAAGATAACTCTTTTCCTTTCCTCCCTACCCTAGCTTCCTAGGTTTTATGCCTGGTTGCACTGGAGAATGCCCTTGTAATGAATTGCTATAGCCATGTCACTGCTGGTGCTACCCAGGGCTACTTTAGGTTGTGGTCCTTTTTTTATCACGTGGCTATGTGTTTATATTTAGATGGAGGCTTAGTGCTTTCAATGACAACTTTTTACAGTAATGCCAACTTCCATGTTAGATGTTGTTTTGTTTGTTAGTTATCCAGTAAGAATATTAGAGTTACTGAGAGAAACACTGGTGGATCTTTCTTTTAGTTTGCAAGTTTATGTAGAGGCTTATATAAACGGTTATTTTGCAACTTTATGTTTCTGGGTTTGTTGAGCAAACCATTGTTTTAGAAACAAAGTAAACCTAGTGCTTGTTCTTGCCTGGTTTATATATTTTTATGGCTCTTCCTATCTTTCTGTAGTGTTTCCAATAACCTAGGCTCAGTACGTGTAGTTTGGAAATATTTGGGGCTCATTCATTGTAGGATTATGGAAATAAATAGGTTTAAAATTGGTTTAGAGTTTTCCTTAGAAGTCTCTAATACCTCAAAGTCAATTTTACTGATCTACTTTTTCTTTTTTTTGTAATAATTTTAAAATAAAATGTTTTTAATCATTTAGAAAGTATTTATTGATCTAACTTTATGTCAGAAATTGTGCTAGGCATATAATGGATGTCCTTCCAATCTGTTCTCATAATCTTAGTAATAATAATGATACATTAGGATTGCTAGTTCTTTCCAGTTTGTAAAGCTTAACATTTTTCTTCTGATTTTTATGACCCTGCAAGGTACTATTTCCCTTTATTTTTAACATGAGGAAATTGGGACTTGCCTCAAATCACCAACAGTTCTGTCTAGGAGTATAACACAGTTCTGAGTTCTTTCTAGTATAACAGTGTCCCGCCTCCTCACTAGCAGAGTTTTAGCTTAAATCATGAAAGTCTAGTAGTTTTTTGATCAAGTTTTTTTCCCCATTCCCTTTTAAAACTTTAATATTTAGTAAATTTTTAAAAGTGGCAAATTCAAGTCACAAAAGAGAATCCTTTTCCTTGCTTGAGTCCACTCTCCTCTGAAGCTTGTGCTTCATAAATATTCTTGTATTTTTCACCTTAGGTTTATTCAGGAAAGTTCAGAGTATCATTTTGTCCTGGGTTCAGGGATTTTTCTTCAATCAGTAGCCTGCATTGCTGGGGAAACTGGTACTATGTTTTTACTTATCCTCTGGAGAGGGGTCAGTTTTGGGGTAGCATTTAATTAGACTTGTCATTTGAGTAGTTGCACTTATTGTCAATGAATCTCTTGACTAGAAAGATGTTTATTAAAGGTTGAATATTTAATCTGTCATCATCAACTGCCTTTATTGCTGTTTTGAAAAAATTTTTTTTGGATGCCATGAATTTGACTTTTTTTAAAAGGAAGAAAAAGCAACAAAATGGCAGTATTATAAAATTAATTTGTGTATGAGATATGCTATTCTTGGTCATAATTTGGATAATTGTAAACTTAATGCTGATCAGAAAAAATTCAGCAGTCGAGTCTCAAAAGATACCAACCTTCATAAGAAGATAAGGATTGGATTTTAGACATACTTCAGTGAAGATTTTAGTATAAACTTTATAGATTTAAATATTTTTAGTTTACTTAAAATTCCAAAAGGCTGAAATAAAGCATGAATTGTTACAGTAGTATTGAGAAAGATGACTTGAGGTTGTGATTTTTATATCAGATAGAAGTTGAAGAATGTCATGTGACTTTAATGCTGGTGCTTCGTTTTAATTGTTTGTATTTAAAAGATAGTAATACTATTTTAGTTCAGGCCTAGACGTTTGTATTGGGTCCTACATTTTCTCTGCCTTTAGTCTCTTCTGCCTTTTTTTCAGTCTGTTTTACTGGGCCTTAGTTTATGTTTCTTTATAAAAACACATCTGATTTTACCACTCACCTGCTTAAAAACCTTTTATAGCTTTCATTCACTATCTGCAGGATAAAGTCCAAACTCCTTAGCAGAATCTGTGAAACCATTTGCAGGCCCTGATATAAATGTCTAGCCCTGTTCTGCATTACTTCTAAGAATCTGAGTCTTTTCTGGAGCCTTTTGAATGCCAAACTACATATTAATTTTTAGGATTTCGTTTTGTTTGTGACAATATTGTTTCTATATCTTTATTAATGCTTCTGTCTGTCTATTCCAATTTCCTCACATTGAAATTTTATATTTTATTCTAAGATTCTATAAAATATCTTTTCTGTGATCAGATGGCGCGTGCACACCACTTTTCACGTTGTATTAGCATGTATGTGTAAATCATCATGGGTAGATTGTGAACTATTTGAAGATAGATTGTGTATCTCATGGGCTTATTCACACGCATATTTAATCTTGGCAGATGTGCTCAAATGTTTGAACGGAGTTGTTAAACTGTGGTTCATCCATTGAAATACATACTTCTAACTATGGGTCTACATGAAAATTAGGCAGTGAGTTTCTTTAAGAAACTTTTAAGATCTTTTGTTTCTACAATATTTGTATTAAACTTTGTGAAATGGTTTATGTTGGGAGAACAGTGTTTAACCTTTTTTAGAGTCACAGACCCCTTGAAAACTGTGATGAAACCTTAGATTATCTACCCCTGACAAGATTGTACTTCCTGAAAAAGTTGGTCTATTTTAGAGGATTCATAGATCCCTGGAGGGCCAGGCATGGATCCTGGGTTGAGAATGCTGGATTAGATACATTTGTTTTCATTGTCTAGTGATATTTGCGGTTACAGGAAATCACAGATAGTCCTAGATAGAAGTAGGGTAGGGTTGGTTTTATTTTGGTGATGAGTGATTCATAGAGGGTATCATTCTCTGTGTATTATCATTCCCCATGTTTTAGTGGGAGACAAGTATGGTATAGTGATTAAGGGCCTCGGTTCTGGAGTTAGATTTGTCCTGATTTTAAATCTGGTCTCTGCCATTTGATAGGTATGTGAACTTGCCTCAGTTTTCTTATTGGTGAAATGAAGATAACACCTCACTGGATTGTTTTAAGGAGTATAAATGATACAATCTTATAATTCCTGCCATAGTACTTGGCATATAAAAGAAAAGCTTGAATTTTAGGTTACTGTTATTATTTAAATTTAACCTTAATCACTGACATTGGCATGTAGGCTTTTGGTGCTTTCTGCTTTCCTACCTTGATGTTTTTCCAGTCTTGCCTGATGTATAAAATACGGGGATGATGACTAAGATTCTAGTAGGTCACAGAATGCAAAATGTGTATGCCTGGCATTCTGCTGGAAACTTAAGAGTAATGTAGGTAAAGCCACAGTCTATATCCTCCAGCTTTCAGTCTGTAGAAAAAGCTTTCAGATGGGACTACTTTGCCAGGTGGTCACAGGGAAAAAAGCTTCCATCATTAAATTACTTTAAGGTCTCATATTTTTTCTAGTAGTTCATTGGACAAGTAAAGAGAGTTGGTGACTTGCTAATGGAATAACTCTAGCCATGCGTTTACTCTTGAGTACGTTAATACAGGCCATAAAAGAATGGCTTTAATTATTTGATTCAAATTTTATAGGAATAATAGTATTATGATAATATTTTTCTAACTTGAAAAACTTAAACACCGCACGAATAAAGTATAGTTTTTGTACATAAATATAATGCACCTGATTTAGTGATATATTTTTAGAGGGTTGCATGCTTTTGAACTTTCTCTAGTAATTGAGGTACATTTGGTTTGAGCTGTCCGTAATCTTTTTCTAGCCACTTCCCTTTTTTTTTTTTTTAAACTGTATACCATTAATGATCATAGATCAAGAATTAGAAGATCGGTTTGGGTTGTAAAACAAAGAATATTCTGATTGAGATTTCTTTCCCCTGCTCAAATAGGATTCAAATGGATTATCTTTGTAGTAACTAACAAAACTGGAAGGATAATTTTTGTAGCTCATATATCACCGCTTACGTATTTGAACTCTTGTGTTAAGATAACTTTCATTTTCAGGTAGTAGGATTATACCAATTTTTAGAATTTTTTGAGGATTAGTATAAATAGACCACAAATATATCACATAACATTTTTTGTTTTCTTCATCCAGACAGGTGATTTGGCTTCTGCGCAGTTAGGAGGAGCACCAAATCGATGGGAGGTTTTGTCAGCCACATCTACAACTATAAAAGATGAAGCTGGTAATCTAGTCCAGATTCCAAGCGCTGCTACTTCGAGTGGGCAGTATGTCCTTCCCCTTCAGAATTTGCAGAATGAACAAATATTTTCAGTTGCACCAGGATCAGAATCATCAAATGGTACAGTGTCCAATGTTCAGTATCAAGTAATACCACAGATTCAGTCAACAGATGGTCAGCAGGTTCAGATTGGTTTCACAGGCTCTTCAGATAATGGGGGTATAAATCAAGAAAGTGGTCAAATTCAGATCATTCCTGGCTCTAATCAAACTTTACTTGCCTCTGGAACACCTCCTGCTAATATCCAGAATCTCATACCACAGACTGGTCAGGTCCAGGTTCAGGGAGTTGCAATTGGTGGTTCATCTTTTCCTGGCCAAACCCAAGTAGTTGCTAATGTGCCTCTTGGTCTGCCAGGAAATATTACCTTTGTACCAATCAATAGCGTCGATCTAGATTCTTTGGGACTCTCTGGCAGTTCTCAGACAATGACTGCAGGCATTAATGCCGATGGACATTTGATAAACACAGGACAAGCTATGGATAGTTCAGACAATTCAGAAAGGACTGGTGAGCGGGTTTCTCCTGATATTAATGAAACGAATACTGATACAGATTTATTTGTGCCAACATCCTCTTCATCACAGTTGCCTGTCACTATAGATAGTACAGGTATATTACAACAAAACACAAATAGCTTGACCACTTCCAGTGGGCAAGTGCATTCTTCAGATCTTCAGGGAAATTATATCCAGTCGCCTGTTTCTGAAGAGACACAGGCTCAGAATATTCAGGTTTCTACAGCACAGCCTGTTGTACAACATCTACAACTTCAAGAGTCTCAGCAGCCAACCAGTCAAGCCCAAATTGTGCAAGGTATTACACCACAGACAATCCATGGTGTACAAGCCAGTGGTCAAAATATATCACAACAGGCTTTGCAAAATCTTCAATTGCAGCTGAATCCAGGAACCTTTTTAATACAGGCACAGACAGTGACTCCTTCTGGACAGATAACTTGGCAAACATTTCAAGTACAAGGGGTCCAGAACTTGCAGAATTTACAAATACAGAATACTGCTGCCCAACAGATAACTTTGACTCCTGTTCAGACGCTCACGCTTGGTCAAGTTGCAGCAGGTGGAGCCTTGACTTCAACTCCAGTTAGTCTAAGCACTGGTCAGTTGCCAAATCTGCAGACAGTTACAGTAAACTCTATAGATTCTACTGGTATACAGCTACATCCAGGAGAGAATGCTGACAGTCCTGCAGGTATGTTTATTTTAACACAACATTTGTTAGAAAAGCATACTTTCTGTGTCTTCAGTCATGTCATGCCATAGATAAATTCAGTGATTTGTTAACATGTAGGGGAATTTTTTGCTTCAGAGGTTTATGAGTATCTGGCTCTCTTTAAAAGTAATCATACATTTCCCAGTGTTTTTATGAAAGTAGACATCAAAGTATCTTCCAAATTGATCTCCATTCAAAGTTTGTAATATACTGATTTGTCTATTATACCAGTTACGTTTGCAGTTTCTCCCCTATCAATTTTATATTTGTTTTCACATCTGATTAGTGTTGTCAAGCATTACTAAAGTTTTATTTGGCAAGTAGGGTGTCTTGATTGGCCTTGGTGTGACGTCGGTTAAATGTTTTATGCACTATATTTGGTTGGAGAATTAGGTTGGCATAGGGAAAACATACTGGGAATAAAAACTACTTACACTGTCTCAGCCGTTAGCTGGTTATGTGATTTTTGGCCAAGCGTTTTTTTTCCTTTTGTGACCTCAGTATTCTCGTCATGCAGAATAGGAACTATATTTAGGGTCCCTTCCAGACCTAAAATTCTTTTGATTCTGTGATAGTTTATTCTTACTGGTGTTTAGTGGGCATTATGCAGTATTTCTGTTGATAGCATGAGTAGAAATTTCAGAAGTCTATTCTTTGAATGTTCTATAAGAAGTAATAAAGTTTGAAAAGAGATAATGTTATTGTTACCCTATAAATGTTATTTGTCTAATTAGCGTTTTATAGAATGTGTTGTTGTGCACTATATCTTGAACTTTGTTACTTTCATTATTCTGCTTTGTGTTTGGGTTTTTGTGGAGTTGGTATTATTTCAGTCTTCCACTGGGTCAGTAATTCCAAACTTTTAAATTGGACCACTTGAGTTTAGTTTATAAAAATAACACTTGTCACCCCTTAAATGATTTCTTGTCTGTTTTTTGGAGAAATTTGTAGTCTTAGATCACTGGAATTATCGTGGAGTCTGAGACTGGATTTAGAAACCCTGCAATTTCATTTGAGCCTTCTGAAGCTATGATTTAGAGCAACAGTTCTCGAAGTGTGCTCTTTGGACCTGAGGGATCCCTGATACCCTCTTCAGAGGTCCTTGATGGCAAAACTGTTTAATACTCAGAAGTTAGTTACCTTTTTCACTGTCTTGACACTTGCATTGATGGTCATAGCAATGGTGGATAAAACTGCCAGTGCTTAGCTTGAATCAGGGCAGTGGCACCAAACTGTATTATTCTTCGTGGTATTCTTCATGATCATGTACTTACAGTTTAAAAAAATGCCAATTTCACTGAAGAATGTCCTTGATGAACCAGTAAAAATAGTTATTACTAATAACTAATCCTTGATCCTTGAATGCTGCATGTCTTTTTTTTTAAACAGCCTTATTGAGATACAATTCACATGTCATGAAATTTACCCTCTTTAAGTATACTGAAATTCAGTAGTTTCCAGTATAGTCACAAAGTTGCAACCATCACGACTGTCTAATTTTAGAGCATTTTCATTATCCCAAAAAGAAACTTTGTACCCACTAGCAGTCAATTCCCTGTTCCCCCTCCTCCTGTCCCCTGGAAACCAGTAATCTTTCTGTCTCTATGGATTAGCCTATTCTGGGTATTTCATATAAATGAAATCATATAGTATGTGGCGTTTGGTGTCTGGCTTCTTTCTTTTAGCATAATGTTTTCAAGGTTCATCTATGTTGTAGGATGTATCAGTACTTCAGACCTTTTTATACCTAAGTAATACCAGGGCTCCTTTATATATATACCGCACTATTTATCCACTAATCAGCTGATGGAAATTTGGTTGTTTTTACTTTTTGGCTGTTACGAACAATGCTGCTATGAACATTTGTGTACAGTTTTTTGAGTGGACATTATGTTTTCATTTCTCTTGGGGGGCGTATACCTAGGAGTGGAATTGCTAGGTCATATGGTAATTCTTTGTTTAAACTTTTTGAGGAATTGCCAAACTGTTTTCCAAACTGACTGCATCCTTTTACATTCCTACCAGCAATTTATAAGGGTTCTAATTTTTCTGTATCTCCACCAATATTTATTAGTGTCCATCTTTTTTATTCCAGCCATCATAGTGGGTGAAAGTGCTATCTTATTGTGGTTTTGATTTGCATTATCTGCTGCATTATCTGTCTTTTTATTATTATTTGTGATGAAATGGGAAGTATGCTTTAATAAAGTACTTCTGCATACTGAAATAAGATAATTGTCTCTGAAAAACACTTTTTCTCCCCCTCCAGTTGTGCAGTTGTATTAGTTGTGTGAGTTGCAAGAGCAATTAGATGCTGTTTTCATGGAATGCTGTCTTTACTTGGAAGAACAACTGACAAACTGTGGTTATTGAAACTTCATGCATTTAAATGACAGATACTTTCTCAAAAAAAAAATGAAGTGAGCCTTTCACTGAAAGGGAAAAAACTGACAGTATTTGCTGCTAGTGATAAAATTTTGGCTTTTAAGTGAAAATTAGAATTTAGAGAACGTTAATCTACTATCATGAGCTTGATAGCTTCCCAATACTTAAATACATTTGATGAGTGGTGACGTTAATAAGTAGAATTTTTTTGGATATTACATTATAATGAAATGTGTCAACATTTGAAAGAACTGTATAACTAAGTGAACAAGTGTTTTTCAAATGACCAACTGATTTATGCTACAAAACTATTCATTTAAATTATTCAGAGCCCAAGACAGACAAATCACAGTGTATGGAAAGTTTACTGATAGGGTTTCAAATTCCATATTGCGGCTGACCTTTAAGAAATTGCTTCTTGTCGAATTTTGTGTAGTATCGAGGAACAATATCCATAATTGGCTGAAAAGGCTATTGAATTATTTCTTCATTTTTCAACTGTATATCTTTGTGAGACTAGATATTTTTCATATACTACAACCCAAACCATGTATTGTAACAGTTAAACTGCAGAAGCAAATGAGACTCCAACTATCTTCTTTCGGTCATTAAAAAGAGATTTGCAAAAATGTAAAACACGGCCTCATAAAATTTTTTGCTTTGTTTCTTTTTGGGAAATAGTTATTGTTCCTAAAATGTTATGTTTACATGTAATGGATTTATTTTTAGGTGGATTAATAAAATTTTAAAATTTCTTTTACGATTTCTGATATAGTAAATATCGATACCCGTAACCCATTGCCGTCAAATCAGTTTTGACTCATAGCAACTCTAGGATAGAGTAGAACTGCCTCATAGGGTTTCATAGCAGCAGCTGGTGGATTCAAACTGCTGACCTTTTGGTTAGCAGCTGAGCTCTTAACTGCTGTGCCACGAGGGCTCCAAATATTGACACAGTAGATCCTTATTATTTGCAGATTCCTCATGGTGAATTTGTGTACTCACTAAAATTTATTTGTAATCTCAAAATCAATGCTTGTGTCACTTTCACAGTCATTCACAGATGTGTAGAGTGGTGAAAAATTTGAGTCACCTCACATGCACTTTTCTCAGCCGAGGTTGAATAAAAGGACATTCTGCCTTCTTGTTTCAGCTCTCATGCTGTTAACAAGCGTCCTGTTCGCAGAGTATTTAATGCTGCGCTTTCTCATTTTTGTACTTTTTGTTGGTGATTGCCTGTTTAAAATGGCCTTCAGATGTAGTACTGAAATTCTGTAGTCGTGGTCCTAAGCATAAGACGGCTTTGATGTGCCTTATGGAGAAAATAACGTGTTTTAGATAAAGCTTTGTTCAGGCATGAGTTATAGTGCTATTGGCTGTGAGAGTTTAATTAATGTTAATGAATCAAAAATATGTATTAAGTAAGGTGTCTTTAAACAGAAACATACATAAAACAAGGTTATATATTGACTGGTTGACGAAAATGTTGTGACCAGAGACTTGCAGTATTTCCCCTAGAAGCAGTTGTTCACTGTTTGCTAAAGTGTTCATGACAACTTTATAGAATGCAATTGCAGTGAATAACGAGAATTATTTGATTAACGTACATGAACAAAAGCTCTTTATTTAAGAGTTTAAAGGAGTTTTTGAAGACTGAAAAGTTTTTTTTTTTAATTGCACTTTAGGTAAAGGTTTACAGAACAAATAGTTTCTCATTAAACAGTACATGTATTGTTTTATGACATTGCTAAACAACCCCACGACATGTCAACACTCTCTTCTCAACCTTGGGTTCCCTGTCACCAGCTTTCTTGTCCCCTCCTGCCTTCTAGTCCTTGTCCCTGGACTGCTGTGCCTCATTAGTCCCGTTTTGTTTTATGGGGCTGACCAGTCCCTGGCTGAGTGGTGAATCTCGGGAGTGACTTCACCTCTGAGCTAAAAGGGTGTCTGAGGCCATACTCACGGGGTTTCTCCAGTCTCTTTCAGGCCAGTAAATCTGGTCTTTTTTTGTGAGTTAGAATTTTGTTCTGCATCCTTCTCCACGTCTGTCCAGAACCCTCTGTTGTGATCCCTGTCAGAGCAGTCAGTGGTGGTAGCTGGGCACCATCTAGCTGTACTGGACTCCGTCTGGTGGAGGCCATGGTAGTTGTAGTCCATTAGTCCTTTGGACTGATCTTTTCCTTGTATGTTGTTCTCTTCATTCTCCCTTGCCCCCGAAGGGGTGAGACCAGTCGAGTGTCTTAGATGCCGCTCACAGGTTTTTAAGACCTCAGACACTACTCAGCAAGGTAGAATGTAGAACATTGTCTTTATAAACTGCATTATGCCAGTTGAGCTAGATGTTCCCTGAGACCATGAAGACCGAAAAGTTTGAGAACCACTGGAAGAGTGACAGATTTTAGCTAATAGTTTTTGGAAACCAGTTTTTTAAAGCTTGTATAAACTTAATCAGTTACGGAGTTCCATATGTGTTGGAAGAAATCTCTAAGGAATTTATTTATGAATTTGTGGATTTATGTTGGTTCTGAAATTAAGTTGTTATAAAGCACCAGGGGCTTCAGTAAAGTCAGATATTTCTAAAATACTGTCAGAATAGAAACACTGTCTTAGTCAAATACAAAGTGGAATTTTAAGTGGTAATTCAGTTATTGAATGGTGGCGAGGAAGGATAAAGAAGTACTCCAGAATGCCATTAAATTTGAATTTTGTCCCAATCTTAAAGAAATAGGGAAGGAGTTTAAGAAAGTTAAAGTGAATGATAATAAAAATGCTAGGTAGTACCCAACATTTTTAGTAATAAAACCTAGAAAATTTTCATTTTGGGGTTATTTGGTAATAGGAAGAGTAAACCTTGGTGTACTGTCTTTTTAATTGGTGAGAAGGATGATAAATTGCACCTACTCAGTTAACGATTTGTGCATTAATGACATATGTCTGGCAGTAATGAATGCGAATGCTGAGGTACAAGACAGAGTAACACTAGCTGTGATGGTTAAGACTGTGTGTCAACTTGGCAGGGCTGTGATTCTCAGTGGTTTGGGAGTTATGTAATGATGTAATTTGGCAGCTACGTAATGATATAGTCAGCCTCCGTTTTGTTATCTGATGTGGTCACACTCTGTTTTCACACAATACTGATTTTTGCATAAAGACCTGGTCTTTGGAACATAACCATGTCAATAAGTGAGGAGTGAGTATATTTTAGGGTGTGTTTTTTGTACCTGAAAATCAGTAAAATTTCTTGGCTCTGTTAGGCCTAGTATGCCCAGATTAAAATGATTAAATAAAAGTTTGATTCTATTTTTACTTTTGGTAAGTATGGAATTAACATAACAGTTTTCCAGAAATACATGAAAAGGCACGTTTTTACTAGAACTCAGGAATTTCTTTCACTTCTTTTTCCCCCTTTCCTATCTCTCCTTTAACAAAAAGGAGCCCTACTTAAACCCTGTTTTAAGCAGTGAATCTGACTCTGAGGGGTTCTTTTTAGTGCCATTACCCCTTAGGAGCCAAATCCCTATCCTCTTTGGAACAGAGAGCCCACCAGGCCACACTGCTTGTAATGGCCTACTGAGAAATGCATGCTGTTTTAGAGAACATCTGTCTTTGTAATTTTATTTTTACTTTGTCTCTTATTGCTGTGTATTTGAAACTGGGTGGGATGAGGCAAAGTATGGATTTACAGTATCTTTCCAATGTCTTATTCTTTTTGAGTCTTATAATTTTTTATTTTCTGTACTTTATTAAAATTTGTTTTGTCTGCTTTAAAAGTAATATGTGCTTGGCATGGAAAATAACATGGGAAGATTAAATATAGGAAGGAACAAGAGTTGGTGTCACATACGTTTTTTATATTGTCATAATTATACCTCACAGTTTTTTTCCTAATTCTGCTTAATATTTAGTTACTTTTTATTGTATTAGCATGAAAATACCTAAGTATTTAGGTCTGAAATTGTATTCTATTTAGTTATGTATTAATATAGGTGAAAGTACGCTACATGAGGAGGGACCCAGAGATGTATCTACTGCTTATAAAACCAGGGGCTGGAGTAGGGGTCCTTTTTGTTAAAGTGGCGCTAAAACAGAAAAGTTGCTATTGTCTGTTACCCAGAGGTATGGCTTCAGTGAAACTTATATTTACACAAATATGAAGAGGACACACAGGGAAGCAGGAGGACATCAGCATAGTCTAAAACCATTATAAAGACCTGGTTTGTCATTGGGGTCAGGAGACTTGGTGGAGGCACTTAAAAAACTGTGGACATGGAGGTGTGAATATGGAGAGAGAGAGAAAAGTTGTGCTCAAGATGAGCCTGCAAACTAAAATTCCAAAATACATGAAGAAAGCAAAACCTATTAAAAATAGCCAATAAAACCAACAATCAGGAGATGAATTCATGTCATATTAAAGAACAGTAATAGAAAAATTAGTTAAGACTTTACATCAGTATGTTTAGAATTGTCAGTAAGATAAAGGAAGCAATGGCATCTATAGAAAAGAAGTTGTGAAACAAGAAAAGGTAGATAATGAAAAATAAACTCGCAGAGTCCTGGAAATGAGAAGCTTATATTTCATTGATGCCATAGCACACATTGTCTTAACATTTTAACATTACTGAAATTAGGATGCATCTTATAATCCATGGCATGTGATGTTTAATTGGTGCAATGCCTTTCCTTTTTTATTGGTAGTAAAGTTTCTTAGTATTGTCTTAAATGAAATCCAAAAAAAATTCTGGAGGGGGGAGGGTAAAAATGATAACCGTTAGACTGGACCATAGAAAAAGAGAATGAGTATGACTAGTAATATCGCACTGAGGACTTCAGCACAGAGACAACAGTTAAGACACGTGGAATACAGATCGAGAGCCCCTAGAATAGTAATTTCAGAAAAACAATAGAGTGAATGGCAGAGAAACAATATTTGATGAGATAATGGCTGAGAATTTTCTTGTGTTGATGAAATAGTCTACAGACCAAAATTTTACTTCAAGTAAAAATAAGTCCACTCTTGACTTACAATGAAATTAAAGAGAAAGAGATAATCTTAAGTGTTTACACAAAGAAAAGACAGATTATTAATAAATAACAGACCTACAACTTAACTCATTAGCCACAAAAGTACTAGAAGATAGTAGGAGTAATGTCTTCAAAGTGCTTAGAGAAAAGAATCGGCAATGCAGAATCCTATATTCGATTAAACTACTACTCAAGAATTAGGGTTTAATGAAGACACTTAAAGTATACAAAGATTGAGAGTTTATGATTCAGGGGCTTTTACTGAAATAACTACTAAAGGATCAAGTAGTTAATTTTAAAATGGATTCAGAATAGATGAATAGGATGCAAGAAATAATAGTGATCACAGAAATGAATTAAAAAAATTTATATTTTAACTGACTGTAAACTGATAAAGGTAAAAAATAAGAGAATTTAGAAAATACACAAAAGCAATTCATGGAAAGAATACATGAGCCTCTATATATCCACTTCCTAGCTTCAGCAGTTACCAACATTCTGTCATTCTGGTTTCCCTATTCCCACCGTTTAAAATTTTGTTTTTGCTTGGAGTGTTTTAAAGCAAATCCCATACAGTATATAATTTTATCCAAAAATATTGATAGAGTGATACTCAGTGTGTGGTTGGGGGCCCCTAGGCGGTCTCTGAGACCCTTTTCATAGAGATCTGTGAGACTGTTTCATGAGGATCTGTGAGCTAGAAATTATTTTCATAATACTAAGGTTATTTGCCTGTTTCACTTTCATCTCAGTAGTAGTGGACACTGGAGTTTTCTAGAGGCTACATAATGTTTGATAATAGACTGAATGCAGAAGCAGATATGAAAATCCAGCTATTTTCTATTAAGCCAGATATTAAAGAGATTTGCAAAAATGTCAAGGTCTTCTCGTTTTTATTTGAAAATACGGTTATTTTTCATAGATGCATGTTAATGTTAACATGTAATGAGTTACTGTTATTTTCAAATGAATTCATGCGTATTTTTAAATATCTTAGTTTTCTAGTATGATATCTATAGATACATAAACAGAGACCATTTGGAGTCCTCAATTTGTTTTTTTTAAATGCATCCTAGAAATTTTGAGGAGTCAACTCACTGATATTGTTAGAATGATTAAACCAGTTGCTGTGGAGTCGATTCCAACTCATGGCCACCCCATGTGTGTCTGAGTAGAACCGTGCACCATAGGATTTCAGGGGCTGATTTTTTGGAAGTAGATTGCCAGGCCTTTCTTGCAAGGTGCCTCTGGGTGGATCCAAACTCAGATTTTTAAAACAAATTTTTCCCATTTTTTTATAATGTACATAAAGTAAAGCTCACCCTTTTCAGAGCACAGTTCTGCACTTTTTTTAATTAAAAATTTTTCTTGTTATTACATGTTTTGACAAATGTATTATTGTGTAACTGCCACTACAATCAAGCTATAATATTCATCACATACACACTCCAGATCCTTCAAAGAGGTTCATTATGCATTGTACATTCATCTCACACATCCCCTAAAGGACCACTTTGTAGTCAGCCCTTCTTCTCAGCCCCAAACCAAAACCCCACTGCCCTAGAGTTGATTCCGACTCACAGCGACCCTGTAGGACAGAGTGGAACTGCCCCATAGGGTTTCCAAGGCTGTGATCTTTACAGAAGCCAGTTGTCACTTCTTTTCTCCTGCAGAGTAGCTGGTGGGTTCAAACAGCTGACCTTTTGGTTAGCAGCTGAGCATTTTAACTGCTGCGCTACCAAGGCTCCTTCCCCCAGCCCCAGTCTCTGTAAATAGGTATAACTCATATAAACAAAAATTCTTTGAGGTCCTTAGTAATTTTTAAGAGTTAAGTGATCCTAAGGAGTCTGGTGGCACAGTGGTTAAGTGCTTGGCTGCTAACCAAAGGTTGAGATTTGAACCTACGAAGTGGCTCCATGGGAGTAAAGACTTGGTAATCTATTCTGTAAAGATTTCAGCTCAGGAAACCTTATGGGGCAGTTCTACTCTGTCCTTAAATAGGGTCATTGTGGGTCCAGATCGACTCGACTACACAACAACAAAGTGATCCTAAGATCAGGAAGTTCAAGAACTGCTACTCGAATGAATTAAGGATTTTTATTTTTACGTAAATAAAATATCTTTATCAGACTCTAAATTTATGGCAATCCCTTAATATTACCTAATATCCTGGCAGTGTTCAGTTTTCCGCTATTGATTAAAAAATGTGTTTTTAGAGTTGGTTTGTTTACATTAGGATTCAAACAAGGACCATATTGCATTTGATTGATGTGCTCCCAAGTCTCAGCAACTTTTTTTTTCTTTTTTTTTAAATTGTACTTTAGGTGAAGGTTTACAGAACAGATAGTTTCTCATTAAACAGTCAGTACACATATTTTATGACATTGGTTAACAACCCCATGACAGGTCAACATCCTCCCTTCTCGACCTTTTTTTTTGTGTGTGTGAAAATATGCATAGCCAAAGATACACCATTTCAAAAATTTCTACATGCACCGTTCAATGACATCGATTACGTTCTTCCAGTTGTGTTGCTATTCTCACTTCAGATGAAGGTTTACGGAACAAAATAGTTTCTCATTTAACAGTACACTTGTTGCCCTATGACAATGGTTAACAACCCCACTGCATGTCAACACTGTCCTTACTCAACCTTGGGTTCCCTGTCACCAGCTTTCCTGTCCCCTTCTGCCTTCTAGTCCTTGCCCCTGGACTGCTATGCCTCATTTGTCCTGTTTTGTTTTAAGGGGCTGACCAATCCCCGGCTGAATGGTGAACCTCGGGAGGGACTTCACCTCTGAGCTAAAAGGGTGTCTGGGGGCCATACTCTCGGGGTTTTTCCAGTCTCCTTTAGGCCAGTAAATCTGGTCTTTTCTTTGTGAGTTAGAATTATGTTCTACATCCTTCTCCAGCTCTGTCCAGAACCCTCTGTTGTGACCCCGGTCAGAGCAGTCAGTGGTGGTAGCCGGGCACCATCTAGCTGTACTGGACTCAGTCCAATGGAGGCCTTGGTAGCTGTGGTCCATTAGTCCTTCGGACTAATCTTTCCTTGTAACCTGTTCTCTTCATTCTCCCTTGAGTCTCAGCAACTTTCGCTTGTTGTCGTTGGACTCGTTATTTTGTTAAGGGTTGCAAAACGATTATTTTCTAATTCTCTTATTCTTTTTGTTTAAAGCTGTGATTCTTTTATAAAAAAAACTTTTCCCTCATATTTGGTTATCCAAAATATAGTTTGTACTGGAAGGGCAAGATAAACTATTAAGTTCATTCCTTTTGTCTGTTTTTCAGAATGAATTGGTGTTTTACCAACTGTTAGATTATTTTTTCTTTAAGTGTCATCATGAACTGTATTATTATTTTTTTAAATCTATTTGTGTTTTAATCCATTGTAATCATTCTTGGTGGTTAATTTTTATAATGTTAGAAATAGAATTAAATCTAAGCATGAAAACAAACGGGTGGGGGATTCATGAAGGATTGGTTCATGGATGGATAAAGGTACTTGTCATTTTTAGGATAATCTTTATAAAGAAGAATTTTAGTTGTTTTACAGAAATTTATAGTTTGGGTATAAGTACCTGTCAGGAAAATAAACATTAATGTTTAGCTTCTAAATTGAAACCAAACCTATTTCCTTTGAGTCAATTCCGACTCATAGTGGTCCTGTAGGACAGAGTAGAATTCTGCCCGGTAGGTTTTCCAAGGAGCAGCTGGTGGATTCGGACTGCTGGACTTTTGGTTAGCAGGCAGTCTCTTAACCACTGTGCCACCAGGGCTCCTAAATTGGGACAGGAGGTAGAAAATTATCAATCCAACAGGAAAATAGAAGAAATGTAGCAAAGAAAAAGTAGTAGTAGATGTAGAAATTCAGGAAAGTCCTAAAAAGGAAACAGGAAAAAAATATATTAGTAATCCCACAGCCAGAAAAACTGGTACATTATCTGCTGTTGTTCTGCAGTATGGAGTCCCTGGGCGATGCAAACGGTTAATGCACTTGTCCACTAAATGAAAGGTTGGAGGTTAAGTCCACTTAGAGTCACCTCAGAAGAAAGGCCTGGCCATCTGCTTCTAAACAATCAGCCATTGAAAACCTTGTGGAGCACAGTTCTCTGACACACTTGGTGTCGCCATGAGTCTGAATTGACTCAGCCACAACTAGTTTTACTGATTTATTCTGCTATGTAGTCTTTCAGTCTTTTTTCTGTGCATATTACGTACTAAGCATTTTTATAAAATTGGTATCTTCTACTGTACCAAAAAATACCAAACCTGTTGCCATTGAGTCTGTTGAGACTCATGAAAACCCCATGTGTTAAACAGTGGAACTGTACCATAGGGTTTTCTTGGCTGTAATCCTAACGGAAGTAGGTCCTCAGGCCTTTCTTTTGTGGTACCACTGGGTGGGTTCCAACCACCAGCTTTTAGATCAGTAGTCAAGTGCAAACTGTTTGCACCACTGAGGGATCTATCTACTATACACAACAGCTTTATAACTTTTCAACTAAGCAATATATTATTTGCATTTCTCCACATCAGTGGTTTTCTACAGTATGATTATTTGGTTGCGTTAGTATTGTTGTATGGATGTTCCATCATTTATTTAACTAATCTTCCATTGTTGCGTGTTTAGGTCATTTTTTATTTTTTCTATTATGTAGAAATCTTCGCTCATATCTCTGATTATTCCCTTAATGCAGAATTAACTTACTAAAAGTAGAATTATTGGATTAGAGTGTTACTATTTAAGACTTTTATACGTATTGCAAAAATACCCTTTCCCCAGCATTGTATGATCATAGGCTTTGCATACTTCTCCAACATTGGAATATTTTATCAAACAGGCAGATTTTGGAGAGGTTAAAAATAGAATCTTATGCATATATTTGAATTATTAGGGAAGTTGAACATGTTTGCATGTTTATTGGTTATGTTTCCTTGGTAAATTGCCTTTCATATTTTGGTCCGTTTTCCCTTTGAGTGTTTCCTCTCCACTGCTAATTTGTAAGCCATCTTTATACCTTTAAGTATATTAATCTTTTGACACACACTGCAAATATTTTCCCTTTTTGTTTGCCTTTTAAGTTTGGTCATGGTGAGTTTTAGTACACGTAAGTTCTTAATAGACTTTTTTTTTGTAAAATAGTGTAGAAACTTAGAAGTGTAGTTTGTACTGATTTGCAAGTCTTCTGATGCAGTGGTAACAGTATATGGAGGAAAATGAGAATTTTAAATTATAATTTCTATGACTAGAAAAATTTCTACATGTAACTTAAAATCATTTTAAAATGTATGTTTTTGGTCACACTTGTTTTCTCTTAGTGTTTTATGTAAAAGTTTTAGGATTAATTTCTTGAAGGTGATATTTCTAGCAGTTCCAAACATCTATTTAATATTGGTAAAATAACAGTACAGTATTAATTTGTGCTGATGTAGCTATGTGATTTAAACCATAGAATCCTAGGTCAACTAATTCAACTCATTAGATGCGTCTTCAGCAAATGGCTGCTTTTCTCATTAATTTTGTCTTTGTTTTCTGAAGTAGCATACTCCATTTATGGTTAAACAAATTTACCCTGCCGTGTAGCCTGTATTAACAATGCAAGCTAGACTTCTGGGTGGACACCACAAAATGGAAATCACCTGATACCTGATCTTCATTAGAATGCTTTCTTTGATACATTGTTTTTACATATGTAAAGTGCCATGTTACTTTTAGTCTAAGAGAAGAACTTTATTATAGCTTGTTCTCTACGTTAGTCATTTTAGTGGTTCTTGGGGACAGTTTTTGTATTCAACTTCATTTTTGAGGGTACTTGACATGTGATACTTTTTTCCATAAATCTTATAAGTTCCTTCTCTTATGAATAGTATCATTATCCTCCCAGTAACCTAGAGAAGTCAGCCATCATTCATTCAGTCAACAAATATTTGAGGGTATACTACAGTATTTGAGGTAATGTTCTCTAGGGTCTTTGGCTGCACAGAGAAAAAGACAGAATCCCCACTCTTATGAATCTTGTGTTCGAGGGAGAGAAGACAAAACAAGCAAGTACTGTAATTTTAGATAATTAATGTTGTAAAAAAAATAAAATAGGGTTATGGAATAACAAGGACTATAGAAAAACCGTGGAGGATGGATGGCTATTTTAGATAGGATGGTAAGGAAGTACGTCTTATATGGAGGTGGAATTCAGATACAAAACTGAACATTGAGAAAGAGCCTGCCCCGTTGAGATCTGGAGGAAAGCGTATTCCAGGAAGAGTCTGAGCCGATGTGGCTGGAATTTAGTGAATGAGGGTTGTGATAACATGCAAGTACCAGATAATATTGACCTTAATGGTAAGGAATTTGGATTTTATTTTATGTTTAATAGGAAACCATTGGAGTGTTTTGAGCAAATGACGTAATTTGATTATGTTTTAAAAAGATCACTTCAGATCCCTATGGCAGATTGGGTGGTGGAGTGGGATGGCAGCAAGTCTAAGCACAAGGCTGGTGTAATAAGGCAAAGGAGGATAGTTAAGTTTGGCTAGACTAGTAATAGGGAAAGTCAGAGGAAGGGTGAGGTAAAAAGAGTTCTGTTTTGGCTGTGTTATATTTGAAATGCCTATTAGATATCCAGATGTTTACTTGAACCATCTAGTTCCAACTACATCTATCGATCCATCTAACTGGATGGTTCAGGTAAATAGTTAACATCAAAGTCTGGATCTCAGATTAGACTGGAGATAATAATTTGGGAGTCACTAATGTATATAAATGTGACTGTATAGATGAAATCATTCAGATCATATCTTTTCAGCCTTTGGCTTCATGGTAAAATCCTCAGGGAGCTTTAAGAAATGCCAGCAACTTGTGCTCACCCTCCTAATTTAATTGCTCTCCATGAGGCCTAAGAAAGATGTGTTTTAAAAGTCCCCAAGTGATTTTGAAGTGCAGCTGGTTTGAGAGTTACTAATTTAGTAGGGAAAGAATATAGGTAGTGATGAAGAGGTTGGGAAATGACATCATTCTGAGCCTCAAATTATTTCTCCAGATTTTTCAAATGCAGTGTGTAGCACACAGTCAAAGATAACCAGGCATAAGGAGACAAGACACCTTGAGTGAGAACCAGCAGAAACTACAGATGACAGTGGACCCATTGAAACTCCAGATACTAGAATTATCAAACATAGACTAAATAAAACAACTATGTTTACTGTGGTCAAGGAGGTAGGTAAAAGCCACGCTTGAAAATGTTTAACAGGTGTTGGAGACTACACCCACTCCTCACGTGGTTAGGTTCCAAAGACCAGGTCGTTGGACGAAAGTTGACTTTATGTGAAAATGGAAGATTTTTTTTCATCCTGTTTTCAGACCATCCATTTGTCTGATTTTTTTTTTCTTAATTTAGGAAATATAATCATAGAAATTATAACTGAGATTTACTAATAGCTCATCACTGTGATGAGTCCACTTATGGATTAGTCCTCTGAGGAGAAGGAGGCTTGGAGGAGACAGAGCTGGATAAAGCTGCGCTGTGTGGCTAAAGGGCCTGTGGCTTAACCACTTCACCTTCCTCCTGTGATGGATCAGAGCATCCTTCATGGAACTGCCTCCAGGGTTCTACTCCTACCCCTAAAAGCCCAGAGTTCATTGTTACTTCCGTGTTGAGATTTGATATGTGATCACCTCCATGATGGGATCTGCTTTGAGTAGCCTGTTCTCTCTGGGCCTGATGAGTCTGAAAGGGCACTGGGAACCTGGCCCCGCTTAGGTGGAGACTTCAGGCCCAGTTAAGCTCAATTTGGGATGTGATTAAATTTGCCCACATTTGTTTGAGACACCCTCTCTGTTGCCTCTTTCCTTCCTTCCCACCTCACAGGCAGTTTTGAACTGCAGGGCCTCAGGCCACATAGGAGCTGGGGACCCAGAACAGGCACTTGGTGTTGCCTGTGTGTGCACCTGTGGCTGTGGAGTAGGCCAGCCCCACAACTGGATGTTGCACCCCCACCCACAGGAGGGCACGGGGCAGCACGACCCAGCTTCCTGGGGGCCGCTGGGAAACCCTTCTTGAGGGAGAGAATGCTCCAAAGCCGTTGCCTCGTTGATGTGCAAAATAGTAGATTTTTTTTACTACTATGTAAATGTGAAATGTTGGATAATGAGATAGTCTGGTAAGTGAGGGGTTAGGTGTATAACAAAAATGGCATAACAGATTTGAAAAACAACCAAATTGAATTTCAGGGACTGAAACATAAAATAATGAAAATTGAGAAAGTCTTCAAAATTGAGTCCTAGGGCATTCCTAATATTCAGAGGGTCAGAGGTAGAGGAGCCAGCAGATTAACAGAGAAGGCGCTTCCAGGAGACAGTGATATCCTGGAAGCCAAGTGAATAAACTACTTGAGGAGGAGAGAGTGCTTAACTGGTTAATGTCAGATAATGTGGAGAGGGTTCCATAAGATGAGAGAGAATGAGGATATTGGATTTGGCAAGATAGGGGTTGTTGGTAAGCGCTTTCCATGGGGTGAGTGCTAGGAAGGAAAGCATCAGTAGAATGGCTTAACAGGAGAATAAAGGAAGAGAAAGTAGTGACAGTAATTAGACAGGTGTTTTGAGACATTTTTCTGAAAAGGGGGAATGTGGAAATAGGAGTTGTAGTTGGAGGTCGACTTGAGGTCAAGGGAGGGTTTTCCTGGGAATGTTTCAGTAAAGATCAAGAAATGATGCAGAAGAAGAGAGTATAGTAGTAGAAGGTTCTTAAGAAGGCAAGCAAGATGAAATTTAGGACACAGGTTATGGGGGTTGGCCACAGATAGGAGTGGGGATAACGTATGCTAATAATGGGGGAAGGAAATGGGGTACAGGTGTACAGATGCCGACATGTTGGTAGGAAAATAAGGTGATTCTTGTCAGATTGCCTCTAAATTCCTTTTGTAGTAAGAAACAGATGAGTGAGGGGGGGCAGATGTTAGGAGTTTGAGGAGAAGGAAAAGAGGTATGAAATAGTTGTCTTAGAAACGGAAAGTGAAATTACTGGTGAAATGTAGAATTACAGGACAGTACTGGGTACTCACTTAAATAGTCAGCACAGTTGTGTTTTTCTAATTACTTTTAGCTGCTTGGATGCAGATTCAGGGTTAACTCCTCTCTGTTCCCTGGTAGAAAGTTTCAAGTCCTTTGGTTCTCTCTCTCATATTTGTGTAATCTATCTTTTCCATTCTCATTTTGTTAGTCTGGCTCTTACTGTTCTCCTGGGCTATTGTTACAGCATCTAATCTATTGTCTGTGCCTCTAAACAGTTTTTTTCTTTATTGTTTGAATAGGTAATACCTATCACATGGCACAGATTCAGAAGGTGTAAAAGGGTGATCTAAAAAGTTACTCTCTTTCCCTCCTTATTTTAATCCCCCGATTCCTCTCTCTAGAGACAGCTGTTGTTACCAGTTATTTGTGTTTTACTGTATAGAATATCTTTGGAAGGATATGTTTACAAACATTACTTTATCTACATGTTCTCCCTCATTCCCTGAAATTGTACCATGCTATATCCATTCTTTGGCATTTTAAAACTTTATGTAGCATTTCTTGATATTACAAGTTCAGAGCTACCTCATTCTTAGCAATGGCAATAAGAGTGATCTGTTGAACACAACAGTAATCTGTTGAACAGATGTCTTGCAGTTAATTTAATAAGATTGCTATTGATCAGTATTTGTTTTCAATCTTTTATCACTTCAAATAATGCTGCATTGAATATCCTTATACAGATGTATTTGTTCCCCCATAGAGCAAGTATGTGTATTTGAAGCATGTATATCTAGAAGCAAAATTCCTGGGTTAGAGAATATATGCATTTTTTAAAAGAATATATGCATTTTTAATTTTGAAAAATACGGGAAGTTGTTCCAGTATATCCTTTACATCAGTCACCTTCTCTAAATACCGATTCGTACTCCCTTTTTAAAAACTTTTCCTGGCTTTTTCATTGCCTTAAAATTGAAGTCTGTTGAGTCTCCAAATATGTGTAGAACTCCTATTGTGTGCCAGATGCTGGAGGAACAAAGATGAATATGATACTTTTTGCACTAAAGTTGCTCATAATCTAACAAGTTAGAGCAGGGTTTCTCAACTTCCATACTGTTGACATTTTGGGCCTGATGATTCTGTCTTGTGGAGGGCTGTCCTTTGCACCTGGTTTCTACCTACTAGATGCGAGTATCATACACACAGACCAACCAGTTATGAGAATAAAAAATGTCTTTAGACATTGCCAAATGTCCCTAAAGGGCAAACACCCCTACCCACACCCCGCCTCCCTGTTGAGAACCACTGGATTAGACAGATGTAGACGATTCTGATACAGTGTAGTAAATGGTATGCTAAGATTGAACTTTTGGAACAGAGAAGGGTAGAATAGTAACCTTCTGGTTGATACCTTTCAAGGTCTAACTCATAACTGCCCATCCCATAGCCTTCCCTCATTCCTGCGTCCTTTAAATTACTGCATGTTTAATAGCACCTGTTTCTTTTGTTTTGTTTTAGAATTAGTTAACATGTCTCCTTTTGGAATGCAACCATTATTTCTTATTCATCTATCTCTGTGCTTTTTCTTTTGGAGAATGGATGAATAAACAAATATCAGTAATAGATACAGAATACACATTGATTTGTGTGGTAATGTATAATGTAAATTTTACCTGTTTGCTTTCAAAGTAACTGTTTAAACAGGTGAGATGTTAGATATCTGTTTATTTCACACCACTACTGATTGTATAATTGTGTTAAATATGTAGCTTTTTAAAAACCTTGACAATTAGAATTATGTTTCAGAAACCAACCTAAACACCTGTGGGGAAAAACTAAGAAGAGAAAAGGAATTTTAGATTTAGTCTTGCTTGTGTATGAGGGAATTGATAAGAATTCAGTTATCTCCCCCAAAGTCTTTTTCTTAAACCCTATAGATTTCAGATACATATTCTAACAGTAACATAATGAGAGATTTGAAAATGTAAGTTCTTTAGTGGTAAATATTTATAGATAAAATGTTATATTTGGGACTTGTTTCAAAATAATATGGAGGCAGTGTGGGGTGTAGATGAAAACAGTTGGCTCAGAGTTGATTGTTGAAACCAAGTAATGGGTACACTGGGATTTGTTACGCTGTTTTACTTTTGCATGTTTGAGATTTTCTATAATAAAAAGCTTAAAATATGTTACTGAGTGCCTTAGTTATCTAGTGCTGCTATAATAGAAATACCACAAGTAGATGACTTTAACAAAGAGAAATTTATTCTCTAGGGGCTAAAAGTCTGAATTCAGGCTGTGAGCTCCAGGGGAAGACTTTATTTCTCTGTCAGCTCTGGGGGAAGGTCCTTGTCATCAATCTTACCCTGGTCTTAGGGGCTTCTTCGCGCAGGAACCCTGGGTCCAAAGGATGCCCTATGCTCCCGGTGATGCTTTCTTGGTGGTATGAGGTCCCCTGTCTCTCTGCTCACTTCTCTCTTTCGTATCTCAAAAGATATTGGCTTAAAATACAATTTAATCTTGTAG
Organism: Trichechus manatus latirostris; assembly: GCF_000243295.1. Classification (NCBI taxonomy): domain Eukaryota; kingdom Metazoa; phylum Chordata; class Mammalia; order Sirenia; family Trichechidae; genus Trichechus; species Trichechus manatus. The sequence goes on from NW_004443973.1 coordinate 10,403,444, forward strand.
ATTGAGTCCTGGCTTACTAGTGTAACTGCCACTAATCCCATCTCATCAACATCATAGAGATAGGATTTATAACACACCGGAAAATCACATCAGATGACAAAATGGTGGACACAGTACTGGGAGTTATGGCCTAGCCAAGTTGACAGACGTGGGGGGGGGAGTGTGGGGGGAGCGACACACTATTCAGTCCATGACACTGAGCAGTGGAAATCTTGGATTATTAAAAACTTATTTTTAAAAAAACTTAACATACAAGTAAGATTGGACTTTTATTATGATAAAATTCCTGGGAGAGTGACGTTAGTGAGCCTTGTTCATAATAATAGCTTAGACTGGGTGTGAATACTTGTTCTATAAGTGGCAAGAAGATTTTATGGCTCTGTTGAAACTTCGAAGATGGATTTTGACTATTGAGAATATTTCCGTTTTATTTCCTCAATTATAAAAATACTAGTTGATAAATTTCAGGGGCTAGCGAGTCATACTAAACTGTGGAGTGTTCTTGGTTTTTCTTTCATTTTTTAATTTTACTGTGCTTTAGGTAAATTAGTTTCTCATTCAAAAATTTATATACAAATTGTGTGGTGACATTGGTTGCAGTCCCCGCAGTGTGTCCGCACTCTTCTGTCCCTTTACTCTCTGGGTTCACTGTGTCCATTTGTCCGGTTTCCCTGTCCCTTCCTGCCTTCTTGTCTTCGCTTTTGGGCAGGTGTTGCCCATTTGGTCTTGTATACTTGATTGAACTAAGAACCATGTTCCTCACGTGTGTTGTTTGTTTTATAGGCCTGTCTAATCTTTAGCTGAAAGGTGAACTTCAGGAGTGGCTTCAGTTCTGAGTTAGTAGGCGATTCCAGGGCCACAGTCTCTGTCAGACCAGTAAGTCTGGTCTTTTTCTGTGAATTAGAATTTTGTTCTACATTTTACTCCTGCTCTGTCCACGACTGTCTACTGTGGTCCCTGTCAGAGCGGTCAGTGGTGATAGCCAGGCACCATCTAGTTCTTCCCGGCTCAGGCTGGTGGAGGCTGTGTTTCATGTGTTCAGTTAGTCCTTGGACTAATATTTTCCTTGTGTTTTTGGTTTTTTTCAGTCTCCTTTGCTCCAGACAGGATGGAACCAGTAGCTGTATCTTAAATGGCTGCTTACGGGCTTTTAAGATCCCAGATGCTACTCACCAAAGAAATGTAGAACATTTTCTGTGCTATGCCAGTTGATCTAGATGTCCCCTGAGACTATGGTTCCCAGCCCTCAGCCCTAGTAACTTGGTCCCTCAAGGTGTTTAGCTCTGTCAGGGAAGCTTCTATGACTTTGCTTGGTCAAACTGTAGTGACTTCCCCTGTATTAGGTGTTGTCTTTCCTTTCCTCAAAGTTAACACTTGTCGACTATCTAGTTAGTGGTTCTCCATCTCCTTGTAACTATCAAAGATTGTTTTTTTCTGTGCGTAAACCTTTTCTTAGGTTTTTGTAATAGTGGTTTCATGCAATATTTGTCCTTTTGTGGTTGACTTATTTCACTCGGCATAATGCCCTCCAGATTCATCCATGTCGTGAGATGTTTTGTGGATTCATCATTCTTTCTTGTTTCATACCATTCCATTGTGTGTGTACCATAATTTGTTTATCTGTTCATCTGTTAATGGGCACTTAGATTGCGTCCATCTTTTTGCTGTTTTGAATAATGCCGCAGTGAACATGGGTATGCGTATGTCTGTTTGTATGATGACTCTTAATTCTCTAGGATATTTCTTAGGAATGAGATTGCCGGATCGTATGGTATTTCTATTTCTAGCTTTTTAAGGAGGCGCCATCTTGTTATCCATAGTGGTTGTACCATTTTACATTTCCACCGCAGTGAGTAAGAGTTTCAGTCTCCTTGTAACCTCTCCAACATTTGTTACTTTCGTTTTTTTTTTAGATTAGTGCCAGTAATGTGAGCATGAGGTGGTATCTCATTATCGTTTGGATTTGCATTTCTCTAATGGCTGTGATCTTGAGCATTTCCTTATATGTCTGTTAGCCGCCTAAATGTCTTCTTTGGTGAAGTGTCTATTCCTATCGTTTGCCCATTTTTTCATTAAATTATTTGTCTTTGTGTTGTTGAGGTGTTGAAGTATTCTGTAGATTTTAGAGATTAGACCCTTGTTGGATATGTCGTAGCCAAAAAATTTTTTTCCCAGTCTGTAGGTTCTCTTTTTACTCTTTTGGTGAAGTCTTTTGATGAGCATAGGTGTTTAATTTTTAGGCATGCCCAGTTATGTAGTTTCTCTTCTGGCATTTGCACGTAGTTAATTATAGTTTGTATTGTATTTATACCACGTTTTAGGGCCCGTAGCATTGTCCCTAGTTTTTCTTCCATGATCTTTATTGTTTTAGGTTTTATATTTAGGTCTTTGCTCCATTTTAAGTTTGTTTTTGAGTATCGTGTGAGATATGGATCCTGTTTCATTTTTTACAGATGGATATCCAGTTTTGCCAGCACCATGTGTTAAAGAGACTTTCTCTTCCTCATTTAATGGACTTCAATCCTTTGTCAAAGGTCAGTTGTCCATAGGTGGATGAATTTACTTCTGGGTTCTCAATTCTGTTCGATTGGTCTGTGTGTCTGTCATTGTACCAGTACCAGGCTGTTTTGACCACCGTGGCTGTATAGCAGGTTCTAAGATCGGGAAGTGTGAGGCCTCCTTCCTTTCTACCTTGTTCGTCTTTTTCAATAATGCTTTACTTATCTGGGGCTTCTTTCCTTTACATATAAAGTTGGTAATTAGTATTTCCATCTCATTAAAGAATGTTGTTAGAATGTGGATCCAGATTGCATTGTATTTGTAGACCGTATTGGGTAGAATGGACATTTTCACAGTATTAAGTCTTCCTATCCAAGAGCATGGCATGTTTTTCCATTTATGTAGGTCTCTTTTGATTTCTTGCAGTAGTGTTTTGTAGTTTTCTTTGTCTTTTACGTCCCTGGTTAGATTTATTGCTAAGTATGTTTTTGGGGGCTGTTGTAAATGGTATTGTTTTCCTGATTTCCCTCTTGGAGTTCTCTTTGTTAGCGTAGAGGAATCCAACTGATTTTTTTATGTTGATCTTGTATCCTGCTACTCTGCTGAATCTATTAGTTCCACTAGTTTTCTTGTGGAATCTTTGGGTTTCTCTATAGTATCATCGCACCTGCGACTAAGGATAGTTCTACTTTTTCCTTTCCAATTTGGATGCCTGTTATTTCCTTTTCTTGCCTTATTGCCCTAGGACTTCCAGCACAATGTTAATTGTAGTGGTGATAAAGAGTATCCTTGTCTTGTTCCCAGGAAACCCTGGTGGCGTAATGGTTAAGTGCTACGGCTGCTAACCAAAAGGTTGGCAGTTCGAATCTACCACGTGCTCCTTGGAAACTCTATGGGACAGTTCTACCCTGTCCTAAAGGGTTGCTATGAGTCATAGTTGACTTGACGGCTTGGTTTGTCTTGTTCCCGTTTTCAGGGGGAGAGCTTTTAGCCTTTCTCTGTTGAGAATGATGTTGGCTGTTGGGTTTTGTATAGCTGCTGTTTATATGTTGAGGAATTTCCCTGCTATTCTGTTTTGTTGAGGGTTTTTATCAGGAGTGGGTGTTGGACTTTATCAGATGCCTTTTCTGCGTGGATTGAGATGATCATGTGATTCTTTTCTTTCGTTTTGTTTATGCGGTGGATTATGTTGATTGGTTTTCTAATGTTGAATGGTCCTTGCATACCTGCTGTGAATCCCACTTGGTCGTGGTGTGTTATTTTTTTTTTGTTATGATGCTGAATTCTGTTAGCTAGAATTTTGAGAATTTTTCTTCTGTATTCATGAGATAACTGTTCTGTAATTTTCGTTTTTTGTGGTGTCTTTGTCTGACTTTGATATCAGGCATATGCTGGCTTCATAGAATGAATTCAGGAGTTATTTCTTCCTTTTCTTATCTCTGAAATAGTTTGAGTAGTACTGGTGTGAGTTCTTCTCTGAATGTTTGGTAGAATTCTCCAGTGAAACTGTCTGGGCCAGGGCTTTTTTTTGTTGTTGTTGAGAATTTTTTTAATTATCTCTTCAATCTCTTCCCTTGTTATGGGTCTGTTAGATTTTCTATTTCAGTTTGTGTTACTGTAGGTAGATACTGTGTTACTAGAAATTTGTCCATTTCCTGTAAGTTTTCATTTGTTGGAGTATAGTTTTTTGTAGTACTTTGTTATGATCCTTTTTATTTCAGTTAGATCTGTTGTAATGTCCCGCATTTCATTTCCTATTTGGGTTATTTGCATCCTCTCTTGTTTTTTCTTTTGTCAGTTTGGCCAGTGGTTTGTCGATTACTTGTTGATTCTTTCAGAGAATCAACTTTTGGTTTTGTTGATTGTTTCTATTGTTTTTCTTTTCTCTATTTCATTTATTTCTGCTCTGATCTTTATTATTTCCTTTCTTCTGGTGGCTGTGGCTTTTTTTTTTTTTTTTTTTTTTTTTTTTTTTTTTTTTTTTTTTTGCTGTTCTCTATTTGTTTAAGTTGTATAGCTAATGTTTTGGTTTTGTCCCTTTCTTTTTTGATGTGTGTCTATTGCTATAAATTGACTGCTGAGCACTGCTGTTGTTGTGTCCCACAGGTTTTAGTATCATGTTTTCTTTCCCATTTGATTTTAGGAATTTTTTTATTTGCCTCTTTGATTTCTTCTATTACCCAGTAGTTTTTACGCAAGGTATTATTCAGTTTCCATGTATTTTATTTTCTTTTTTTCCTTGATCTTCCTGTTACTGATTTCTACTTTTATGATGTTGTGATCAGAGAAGATGTCTTGGAATATTTTGATGTTTGAGATTTTTTTGAGGATTACTTTGTGGCCTTAAGTGGAAAAGAGTATATACTTTGCTGCTGTTGGATGGTATGTTCTATGTCTATGAGGTCAAATTGGTTGATTGTGGCCTTTAAATCTTCTGTATCATTGTTGAGTTTCTTTCTAGAGGTTCTGTTGTTCACTGAGAGTGGTGCGTTGAAGGCTTCTACTATTATTGTGGAGCTGTATTTCTCTCTTCGGTGCTGTTAGAGCTTGTTTTATGTATTTTGGAGCCCTGTCATTAGATTTGTAGATATTTATTAACATTATGTTTTCTTGGTGGATTGTCCCTTTAATCATTATATAATGTCCTTGTCTTTTATGGTTAATTTTGCCTTAAAGTCTATTTTTGTCTGAAATTAGTGTATTTTTGGTTACTGTTTGATTGATATCTTTTCCCCAACCTTTGATTTTTAGTATATTTATGTCTTTGTGGGTAAGGTGTGTCTCTTGTAGACAGCATATTGATGGTGGCTGTGGCTTCTTTTGCTGTTCTTTTTTTTTTTGTTAATCCATTCTGCCACTCCCTGTTGCTTTACAGGTGCATTTAAGCCATTTATATTCGGTGTGATTATTGATAGGTATGAGTTTATTGCTGTCATATTGTTGTGCCTTTTTGTATGTGTGTGGTGATGATGTTTTCCTTGTTTCTCTTTCTTTCCTGTACTGAATTCCTTTTGTTTGTGGATTTTCTTTTCATTTCTTTCATTATTAATTAACTTTGTGTTTACTGAGTCTTTGTTTTTCTTCTTCCTTTTTTCTTAATGAGTAGATTTGTTAACTTTCTTTGTGGTTACCTCGAAATTTACCCTTCCTAAGTTTGAACCAGTCCTTTATTACTTGATACCGCGTTGATTTCCTCTCCATTTGAAAGTTCTATATCTATACCATTTATTCCCTTTTATTGTTTTGACCTTGTCACATTTGCGGATTGACCTCTGTGTCTCTATGTTTTAAGTCTTTTAGCTTTGTTTTATTATTGAGAGTTGTTTACCTAGGTTGGTGTCTGGCTGATGCTGTCCTGTCTCTTAGAATTCTTAGTTTTTCTTGTGTATAAAGGGGAGAAAGCTAGATAATTTTCTGTTTTTCTAAGTGCTATTGGTGCTTATATTTTGGCACCTTTGTTTGGGCAGAGTGATAATAAGGGCTCAAGAACTTTAGAGAAGAGAGGAGAACAAGTTTCCTAGGGATGAACTGTATTTAGTCATGTAAGTCAAATAAATGTTATTTATTTGTGGTCTGCAAGAGATGTATGTACATGTTCATATTCTCAAGGCGTTTACAAATTTGTTGGAATATTTAAAGCAGACATGAGCAAAATGGATGGTATAAATCAATGTATAGATGACAATATAAAGCAATTTAGTAAGTTCCCAAGTTGCATGATACAAATAATTGTGTAGCAGTTCAGAGGAGTGAGAGATCAGCGAGAACTCCAATTGTCTGAGGAGACAGCCTATTCAGAAGACAGCTTATTATCCCAGCATTTCCCCCCTAGAAGTGATTTGTAAGATATTAGTACCAGATCTGTTGCCGCTGAGTCGATCCGGACCCATAGCAGCCGTATAGGACAGAATAGAACCGCCCCATAGGGTTTTCAAGGCCGTAAATCTTTTTTTTTTTTTTTTTCTCGTTTTTTATTGTGCTTTAGATGAAGGTTTACAGAGCACATTATTTTCTCATTAAACAATTAATACACATAAACTGTTTTGTGACATTGGTTGCCAACCCCGTGACATGTCAACACTCTTCCCTTCTTGACCTTGGGTTCCTCATTTCCATTTGTCCAGCTTTCCTGTCCCCTGTTGCCTTCTCGTCCTTGTCCCTGGGTTGGTATGCCCATTTAGTGTTGTATACATGATTGAGCTGTGCGTATTATAGTTTGTTTTATGAGCCTGTCTAATCTTTGGCTGAAGGGTAAACCTCAGGAGTGACTTCAGTACTGAGTTAAAAGGGTGTCTGGGGACTATACTCTCAGGGCTGCTCCAGTCTCTGTCAGACCAGTAAGTCTGGTCTTTTTTTTGTGAGTTATAATTTTGCTCTACATTTTTCTCCTGCTCTGTCCAGGGCCCTCTATTGTGATCCCTCTCAGACCAAGGCTGTAAATCTTTACAGAAGCAGACTGCCACATCTTTCTCCCGCAGATTGGCTGTTGGGTTCAAACCACCAACCTTTAGGTTAATAGCTGGATGCTTCACCACTGTGCCACCAGGGCTCTTCAAGATATTGATATTATTAAATAAGTTATAAAAATGCTCATTAGCATATTAAAGTTTCTGAGAAATCCTGTGAAAAATAAACCTCTGTATAAGAAAAGAAAGCATCTTCTTTTTTAGATCATACATCTGTAGAGATTAGTATTTCATTGAGTTAATTGTGAGGAACACTTTTAAGAGATGGCTGTAATAGCTTAAATAGAAAGCTGGGCTGTTTGGCACTAGTAGCTAATAGAACACATTTCAGTAAGTATGGTGAGGGAGTGTGGAGAGGTGAATAGTATTGGTGAGAATTTTAATATTTTTACTTTAGGAACCCTTGAGGTTTTTTGAACAAAGGCATAACATGAATAAATCAATGCTGTGGAAAACATACTTCAGGGATAGATTGGAATGAGAAGGAATTAGCACTAAAGAAAATAGGAGGCTACTTCAGTTATACAGGGATAAAGTAACCAAAGTATAAGAAAGTAAGAATGCCAGAAATTGCATAGGATGAATTTATGGGATTTGGTTATTGGCTCCTGAGGACAAAAGACAAGTCCATTGGTTTGAGAAAGGTCATATAGTTGGTAGAGCTGTGAGGGGAAACATCAGGGAAGGTAAAGTGATACTAGTTTTAATAGATTGAATTTGTGGTGATATTGAAATGGCTGTTGGCAGTATAGGTGTAGGACTGAAGCTTAGGACAAAAGACTGGAGGGACTGAGGTGATAGACATGATTGAAATGAATAAACTAAACAAGAGAGTTATAAAAAAGAACATTTTCAGGGAAATTGTTTTGAGGGGCTATAGCTAATTAGCTACCCTCTTAGCATAAAGCATGCAGAAAAACATGAATATGTTCTATCATTCTATTATTTTTTAGAATTACAAAATTTTAGCGGGAAATATATTTCTTTGGGCAGTAAGGAAACAAGTATCTCTTTCCTTTGATGTGTGGCATTGGAAAGTTTAGTTTGGACTGAGTGGATGGTTTTGATTTGAGTTTTGTTGGTTGATTTTCAGTTTTGTCTTATTTATTAATTTTCTTCGGAAAAGCATCTACATGGATTGCCCATCAGGTCTAGATATTATCACTACTGCTTTACTTACGAAGCCCTGGTAGCACAAGTGGTTAAGAATTTATTTGGCTGCTAACCAAAAGGTCAGCAGTTCGAATCCACCAGCTGCTCCTTGGAAACACTATGGGGCAATTCTGCTGTAGGGTCGCTATGACTCAGAATCGACTCAACGGCATTGGGTTTTGGCTTTATTTATAAGAACCTTTTTTGTCCCAGACTGATAATTAATATACTAGAAAACCCAACTTCAAAACAAAGGTTTTGAAAATAGATATTAACTCCTATATGAAACCAATCCACATATGTACCAGTATGTATATTCTCTAAACAGAATTTTTTGTTACGCTTATATAAACCTCTCCCAGTGATGCTTTTTTATTGTCTACCACTTATACCTTACTTTAATTCCCAATATTTTATGTAGTTCAACCATTATCCTGGGTCCCATAATATGCTAAAGTTCTTTCTTTGAATGCTTAAATGGTGATGGAATAAAATATAAGCATTTGTTTTTAGGTTTTAGTGTTATAGACCTGTGAAAGCAAAGCTTTAGGCTTTGAAGTAACACCTTGTATTTGTTTGGATAAATAGGTGATTAATTTTTTTTTCTTTTTTCTTTTATTGTTGTAGTTTAGATGAAGTTTACATTACCAGTTAGTCTCCCATACAAAAATTTATACATGGTTATCTGACTCTAAATGCTCTCCCCATACTGTGACAGCACACTCCTCCTTTTCACCCTTGATTCCCCATGTCCATTCAACCAGCTCCTAACCATCTCTGCCTTTCCATCTCACCTCTGGACAGAAGCTGCCCGCTTAGTCTCTTGTATCTACTTGAGCTAAGAGGCACACTCCTCACGAGCATCACTTTACGTCCCACAGTCCAGTCCAGTCCAGTCCCGGTCTGAAGAGTTGGCCTCGGAAATTGTTCTAGTTCTGGGCTGATAGAGAATCCAGGGGCCATGCTTTTCAGGGTTCCTTTAGTCTCAGTCAGACCATTAAGTCTGGTCTTCTTAACTAGAATTTGAGTTCTGCACCCCACCTTACTCCTGCTCCATCCAGGACTCTCTGTTGTGTTCCCTGTCAGGATGGTCATCGGTGGTAGCCGGGCCCCGTCTAGTTCTTCTGGTCTCAGGCTGATGTAAGTCTCTGGTTTATGTGGCCCTTTCTGTCTCTTGGGCTAATACTTTCCTTGTGACTTTGGTGTTCTTCATTCTCCTATACTCCAGGTGGTTGGGACCAATTGATGGATCTTACATGGCCACTTGCAAGCTTTTAAGACCCCAGACGTCACTTACCAAAGTAGGATGCAGAACATTTTCTTAATAAGCCTTGTTATGCCAGTTGACCTAGATGTCCCCAAAAGCATGGTCTCCAGATCCCTACCCCTGTTACTGTGTCCCTCAAAGTGTTTGATTGTATTCAGGAATCTTCTTAGCTTTGGTTTAGTCCAGTTGTGCTGACTTGCCCTGTAGTGTGTGCTTGTCCTTCCCTTCACCTAGGATAATACTTGTCTACTGTCTAGTTAGTGAATAACCCTCACCCTCTCTTCCTACCCTCATAACCATCAAAGAATGTTGTCTTCTGTGTTTAAACCTTTTCTTGAGTTCTTGTAATAGTGGTCTTATACAATATTTGTCCTTCTGTAACTGACTAAATTCACTCAGCGTAATGCCCTCCAGCATCCTCCATGTTATGTTTCACGGCTTCGTCGTCGTTCTTTATCGTTGCATAGTATTCCATTGTGTGGCTGTACCATAATTTGTTTATCCATTCATCCATTGATGGGCACCTAGGTTGTTTCCATCTTTTTGCTAGCGTGAACAGTGCTGCAGTGAACATGGGTGTGCATATATCTATTCATGTGACAGCTCTTATTTCTCTAGAATATATTTCAAGGAGCGGGATAGCTGGATCATATGGTACTTCTAGTTCTAGCTTTTTAAGGAAGCGCCAAATCGATTTCCAAAGTGGTTGTACCATTTTACATTCCCACCAACAGTGTATAAGTGTTCCAGTCTCTCCACAACCTCTCCA
>NW_004443973.1:10413696-10477399 GCF_000243295.1 Trichechus manatus latirostris
GTTTTTTGGATTAATGCTAGCCTTGTTGGGGTGAGATGATATCTCATTGTAGTTTTGGTCTACATTTCTCTAATGGCTAACGATTGTGAGCATTTCTTTATGTGTCTGTTAGCCGCCTGAATATCTTCTTTGGCGAAGTGTCTGTTCTTATCCTTTGCCCATTTTCTAATTGGGTTATTTGTCTTTTTATTGTTGAAGTTTTGCAGTATCTTGTAGATTTTAGAGATTAGAAGCTGATCGGATTTGTTGTAGTCAAAAATTTTTTCCCATTCTGTGGGTTCTGTTTTTACTCTTTTGGTGAAGTCTTTTGATGAGCATAAGTGTTTGATTTTTAGGAGTTGCCAGTTATCTAGTCTCTCTTCTAGTGCTTGTGCGTTGTTACTTGTGGTTCGTATTGTGTTTATGCCATGTATCAGGGGTCCTAGCATTGTTCCTATTTTTTCTTCCATGATCTTTATCGCTTTTGATTTTATATTTAAGTCTTTGATCCACTTAGAGTTAGTTTTTGTGCATGGTTTGAGGTATGGGTCTTGTTTCAGTTATTTGCAGTTATGCCAGCACCATTATGTAATTTTGACAGTTATGCCAGCAGCATTTGTTAAAGAGACTGTCTTTTCCCCAAGTAACAGACTTTGGGCCTTTGTCAAATATCAGCTGCTCATAGGTAGATGAGTTTATGTCTAGATTCTCAATTCAGTACCAGGCTGTTTTGACTACTGTGGTGGTATAATAGGTTCTAAAATCAGGTAGTGTGAGGCCTTTCCCTCTTTGTTCTTCTTGAGTAATGCTTTACTTATTTGGGGCCTCTTCCCTTTGGATAAATAGGTAATTGATTTTTATGTTACAGTGTCAAATTGCAGAAAGGCTGTGAGGAAATATTTTTGAAAAATGAAGGAAAAATCTTTAATTTTGATTAACATTATTTTCCTCTTGTTCACCTCACTTTTGAAGAATAACTGTGGCTCCCCACCCCCAACCATTTAATTTTTATTCAGCCTGAACTTTTTTTCAGCACCAGTAAACTACTCAGAAAGGCTTGGTAAGAGAAGTTAAAGAGGAATTGAAGTACTTGTTTGCCAAAAAGGAAGGAAAAAGAATAGTATTTGAGCTCTGTTCACATCTTTTCAATTGCTTTTACCAAATCTTCAGAAACTTCGTTGAAGTGGAAATTGTTCCATAGTGAGGAAGCTTCATTTGTTCTAATTTCTAGTTAGCTAGTAGCAGAGCAGTTTACTACTCAAGTAATGTAACTTTATCTTCTTAATCCCACTTTATCATTTGATTTCCTTTTTTGAAACTGGTTTTATCAGAATAAAAGGACAGTTGAAAAGGTAAAATTATTTGAAGACATAATTCAGAAGTTTTAAATGTGTCTAAAAGTGGGTATGGTAGTCATTGGTGCTGTCTGCCTGGTACTTCTGGTTCTCTTCCTGGGCATACTCAAGTTAGGTGTAGCTATGTAGATCCTTTAGCCAGTGAACTGTGCGATAGTGACTGCTCCAGTTGTAGCTTTAGTTGCTGAGTGAGGAATACATGCAGTATGCCCTCAGACATTAATGAAAACTAAACTTTTGTTATTTTAAGCGCTGAGATTTCAGAGGTTGTTTGTTACTGCAACTGAATTTTTTCTGGAGTTGTTTATTACTGCAACTGAGCTTTGTCCTGCACTGTTTAATATGGTAGTTGCTAGCTCCGTGATGTTATTGAGCACTTGAAATGTGGCTAGTCTAAATTGAGATGTGCTGTCAGTGTAAAATACAAACTGAATTTTGAAGCCTTAGTTTGAAAAAAATAAAATAGGTCATTAATAACTTTTATACTTATGGCATGTTGAGATGATATATTGGGTTAAATGAAAAATAATATTGAAATTAACTTCACTGTTTCTTTTTACTTTTTTAATGTGGCTACTAGAATATTTTAAGTTACATATATGGCTTGCTTTATCTTTCTTTTGAATAATACCAGTATAACCTATCCTGACTAAAATAAAAATTGATACTAGGAATAGGGTGCTGTGACAAAAAACCTCAAATGTAGCATTGACTCAAAGGTTAGATGTCAAGGAAAGTGATATTAGAGGCTGAGAAGATGATGTAAAGGAGAAACATTTGTTAAAACTTGCCTTTAATAACTTGAAAGGCAGGTAATGTGCCTAATACATTTGTAGCTCTAGGGGAAAAGATTGAAAAGCAAAACTGTATTTTAGCTGTTGTTGGCTCCATTTGAACAAGGTAATATAAGAAAGAGATGAGCTCACGAAACAATTGGCTGGTTTGCGAATAGAAATGAGTAGCAATATAAAGAATACAGAAGTGTGTAGATTTATAGGATTAGGAGAAGCACCCACTTCTCACCACCGATCAGTAAGAGGTGAAACTCTTTTTCATCTTTTTTGAGCAAAGGAGTATAATAATTCTAAGAGGCATATCTAGAAAAAAGTTGTGATTCTTGACATTGGACTTGAAACTGGCTAGAATCAAATAGAAGCCTTTTAAGTTTTGCAGGGAGTAGTAGTATAGCCAAAGAAACCACAAGCATGGAAAAAAGTCTGACGAAAGTATAACCAGTTAAGACTTAATGATCTTGTCCCCCCCACCCCCATCCCCCCCCACACACAAAAAAAAAAAACTGGCTTAGAAAGCTCCTCATCTGAGGAGGGCCTGTTCTCTGATACCTACTTTTCTTGTGGTGGAGGAGGATAACAGTTAAGGAAAAACTTCCCAGAGGGTAGAGCCAAGAGTCAGAGAACATAGTACTGAGGAACTCCCAAGGAGCAGTCAGAGCATTGCCCATCCCCAGGAGAAAGGACCCTTGCACTATCTGTTCAGCTAGGTCCACAAATTGCTATGAACCAGTGACTGTTAAATGTTACCCATTCTTTCTCTTTCTGAATGGGAGTTTTTTTTTTTTTTTAATGGTTATACCTACCTTGTTTTGCCATTGTGTTTTTTGTGTGTGTGAAGTGAGATAGACAACTTTTCTTTCTAGTAAATAAGTCTCTAGATGAAGTGGGACCACGTCATCCATAGATCTTGGTCCTTCAGCTTGATGCTGTAACTAGATGGGATTTTTGGGTTGTCTTCAGCAAGAAGAGGAGAGGTGTATTCTGCACATGGGAAGAAGAGTAAATTGAATATTTGACTAGCAGGGTGACTTATGATTCTTTATAATAAGTAGCCCACTTTTGCTCTTCCAAGCACATGATAAGATTACACTTTTCTGTCATTTTTGAAGTTAGGCGTGGCATGTGATTTATTGTGGCCAATACAGTGTGAGCTTAAGCACAGATTGTGATTCACCACTCCCTTTTACCTTCCTTGGCAAGGCGGTCTTGCAAGCATGTGTCAAGTGGCGCCTCAGTTCCTGGGTATGTAAAGTTAGTGAGAGATTAGTATGTGTGTCAAGTCATTGAGATTTTGGGATTGTTTGTTACTGTGGCATAACTTCACTAGTCCTGCTTGTGTTAAATTATAATTTTTGTCATGGTTAGGTGCTCAGTAAATGCTTGAATTGAGTGCATTGAAATATGAGTACAAAAGAGAAATGTACAAATTCTAAAACTGCTAAGATTCATCTTTTTGGCTTACGTTTTTCATAATAGCCAGCCCACAGATTAGCTTAGTATCCCCTTACATAGATAAATGCAAAGAGATTAGGCAAAAGACAGGAAAAACAGAGAAAGTGAAACTTGAAATATTATAACTAGTAATAACTGTTCGGTGCTGTATACAGGTGTGATTTACTGGATCATTCAAAGCTTTGTTTCCTGTTTCTAGTGGTATCAACCCAAATTAAGATTTTTGACAACCTACAGAAAGTGTTGTGATTAATCCTTAGGAAAAAATAATATGCTTTTGTAACACAGGACCAAGGAAAGGGAATCTTTTTGTTTAAAAGACTGGGAATCTTTTTGTTTAAAAGGGAGTCTTTTTAAATAAGGGGGGAGAATGCAAACTATTATTTTGTCTAGCCATAGCAACAGTGGTAGTGACATCACTTTTATTTCACTGCTAGAGGAGAACCATTTCCTTAAATGAAATCTTAGATGGAGAACCCGATTGTATAAAACTAATCCTAACAGGATTGATCTGATTTGTATGAGGGCTTGGTACCTCATATGTTTCTGTTCTCTGATGACACCTATAGTATCCTTTGAGGCCCGTTTCTGAAAGGAAACCGTTTGAAAGACACTATGCTGGAGCACAGATACAGAAACTGGCCATCAGGTTTTTTTGAGAATTGAGGTTTCTTTAGAAGACAACTACTTGGCCAGCTGACAGGAAGAGATGCATATTTGTGTCCATTCCAAAGAAAGGTGATGCAACAGAATGTGGAAATAATCGAACAGTAAGTATCATTGTGGTGCAATTACTTTTTAGTGTGGCCTTTCTAGCTATGGGCTTGTAACTCCCACCCAGGTGATTATGTGATAGGGTAATTGTGGCCTACCAAGGGGATTGGTCAGTTTTGCCTTAAAAGAGAGCCAATTCCAGAGCAGGAAGGAAGAGCCCACCACCACCAAAGGAGACTGAGCAGAAGAGACCCAGCAGCAAGAGATGGCGCATTGGGCTTCCCAGCCCACGGAGAGAGAAAGTTGAGGGCCAGAGAGAGGCGTGCCCGCTAGCACAGCTTGGTGGAGACTATCCTGATAGAAGAACTGTATCTCGAGTGTTTTTGAGCCTGAATTGTAACTATTACTTCACTAATACACCCCATAGTTGTGAGTATGGTTTGTGAGTTCTGTGTGGCCATTGCAACAAACTATTGAACCCAGTAGAGACTGCTGTGGGAAGGACAGTTAGTGTCAGAATTGGTAAAGATGGCAGAGAGAGGAGACATGTTTGACCTGTGCCTCATAGGAATCAGCCTTGGGCTGTTGATCTTGGTTCTCCTTCCCTCCTGTGGGGTTGGAGGAGGTCAGACACTGCCCCCAAGCCATTTTTACAATCATTGGTATCACACATGAGTAAAATACTGCGGAAGATAATTCAGAAACAGTTGTAGCAGTACATGAACAGGGAACTGCCAGAAGTTCAAGCTGGATTCAGAAGAGGGCGTAGATTGAGAGCTATCATTGCTGATGTCAGATGGATCTTGGCTGAAAGCAGAGAATACTAGAAAGCACCTTACCTCTGTTTTATTGACTATGCAAAGGCATTCGACTATGTGGATCATAACAAATTATGGGTAACATTGCAAAGAATGGGAATTCCAGAACACTTAATTGTATACATGTAGTACTGGGTAACATTGCAAAGAATGGGAATTCCAGAACACTTAATTGTATACATGTAGTATCGGTACATAGACTAAGAGGCAGTCATTTGAAAAGAACAAGGGGATACTGGGTGGTTTAAAATCACGGTAGATGTGCATCATGGTTGTATCCTTTCACCATACTTAGTCTGTATGCTGAGCAAGTAATCAGAGGAGCCGGACTGTATGAAGAAGAACATGGCACCCGGATTGGAGGAAGACTCATTAACAACATGTGATATGCAAATGATACAACCTTGCTTGCTGAAAATGAAGAGGACTTGAAGCACTTACTGATGAAGATGAAAGACCACAGCCTTCACTATGGATTACACCTCATTGTAAAGAAAACAGAAGTCCTCACAGCTGGACCAATAAGCAGCATCATGATAAATGGAGAAAATATTGAAGTTGTCAAGGATTTTGTTTTACTTGGATCCACAATCAACGCCCATGGAAGCCGCAGTCAAGAAATCAGTGTATTTGCACTGGGCAAGTCTGCTACAAAAGACCTCTTTAAAGTGTTAAAAAAGCAAGGATGTCACTTTGTAGACTAAGGTGCGAGTGACCCAAGCCACGATATTTTCAGTCGCCTCATATGCACGCAAAAGCTGGACAGCAAATAAGGAAGACCGCAGAAGAATTGATGCCTTTGAATTATGGTGTTGGCAAAGAATACTGAATATACCATGGACTTCCAGAAAAGTGAACAAATCTGTCTTGGAAGAAGTACAACCAGAATGCTTCTTGGAAGTGAGGATGGCAAGACTTTGTCTCATGTATTTTGGACATGTTATCAGGAGGGACCAGTCCCTGGAGAAGGACATCATGCTTGGTAAAGTAGAGGATCAGCGAAAAAGAGGAAGACCCTCAACGAGATGGATTGACACAGTGGCTGCCACAGTGGGCTCAAACATAGCAATGATTGTGAGGATGGCGTGGGACCAGGAAGTATTTCGATCTGTTGTGCATAGGGTCTTTGTGAGTCAGAACTAACTCAGTGGCACCTGACAGCAACAACAGGAAAAGCCTCAAATCCATTCTTTAGACCTGTTAATGCAATTTTTACTTATAGTTTTTTTTATATACAGTTTTAGCAATCCTGACTGATTTTCAAGTTTAAAACTGGCTTGGAAGATGTCCATTAGGAGATGTCTTAGGCTGGGTTCTCTAGAGAAGCAAAACCAGCAAACCATATGAATAAATATATAGAGATTTATATCAAGGAAATGGCTCATGCGGTTGTAGAGGTTGGAATGTCCCAAGTCCGTGGGTTAGGCTGGAGACTTCCGATTCATGTAGCCCGCAGGGGCTGGCAAACCCGATATTGACAAGTCATACAGCAGGGCTCTGGCTCACAGGCTGTGAAGGCCAACGAATCCCAAGATTGGCACGCAAGACCTGCAGGTAAGCTGCTAGCTCAAGTCCCAAGAAGTGGAGGTCAGATGAACAGGAGCCAGCTGCAGAATCCAGAGCGAGCAAAAGCCACCAGTCTTGCCAGAAAGTCCAGCCTATACTGGATGCAAGCTGCACCCTCAGGGAAACTCTGTTTCTACTGATTGGCTACTCACAGCAGATTCCATCAGAGGTGATCACATTCTATCAGATCTCATCATGGAGGTGATCACATCATCACACTGCTGCCAGACTACATCATAACTGCCAAGCCACAGAAAATCATGGCCCAACTAAGTTGACATGCAACTTTAACAATCACAGATGGGGTAATCTGTGTAGTGGCCTGGCAAGTGGGGGATGGGGAGTGTTGATATCACCAGAGATGGGAAGAAGGCAGAAAAACTTTAGAAGTAGATGCAACACTTTAAACACTAAACTTTGGAGGTTTTTAGTACAGTGTTCAAGGGTTTGTTTAATACCATATTAAATTACATTCTGGGATTCCTGCTGAAGAAAGTAGGTAAGTGTGTACTGTGTTTTTACACAAAAAATATGTGCCTTTTCAATTGGAAGAGCGTAGTCGACATCACTAAACTGTGCATGTAGAAATTTTTGAAATGGTGTATCTTTGGCTATGTATATTTCCACCAAAAAAAAAAAGAGAAGGGAGAGGGTTGACATGTCATGGGGTTGTTAACCAGTGTCATAAAACAATATGTGTACTACTGTTTAATGAGAAACTATTTGTTCTGTAAACCTTCACCTGAAGTACAATTTAAAAAAAAAAAAAAAGTGAGCCTTTTTCATTTGTTTGCCAGCTACACCCTTACCCTGCAAGGTATTTTCTGGAAAGAAACACAGGCTGTTGGTTTGAGTACAGTAGCCCTGTGCTTACCTGAGCCCCACCCAAACCCTTTGGGAGTCAGGAGATTTGCATTTGAAGGAAGGAGCTGCAGGAAAAAAAAAGTGACTGTTTTGGTTTTTTAATTTAGAGCAAGGAGTTTGTTGTTGGATGCATCAAGGCAGGAAAAGTCAGTGCCCACTAGAACCCCCTTCTAGTACTAGAAGTTAAAGGGAGCTGATGAGTAGACAGCCTGGTATACTTTCGAGTGTGGGCTTTCTAGCTAATTCTGTTGCCGCAGCAATAGTATTAACAAGTAGTAATTTACAAATGGACAAATAGGTAGATATGTGTGCCAGGAATTGTGTAGGATAGAAGGGAACACACCCATTGGCACATGTAGGTTTGGTGGTGGGTATTTTTACATACCTGACTGTAGGTGCAACTCAGAGCACACAAGGGGTATAGTTAGGGAAACCTCTTAAACATAACCACACACCTTGCAGGATGAAGTTCCTAGGCTAAAAGACAAAGGACCATAGACTCAGGGGACATCAGTGTCAGTTGGCACAACATAGTACATAAAGACAATGTTCTGCATCCTATTTTGGTGAGTAGCGTCTGGGGCCTTAAAAGCTTGTGAATGGTGATTTAAGATACAGCTATTGGTCTGTTCCTGTCCAGAGCAAAGGAGAGTGAAGAAAACCAAAGACTTCAGGGAGCAGTTTGTCCAGAGGACCAATGGACCACATGAACCACAGCCTACACAACCCTGAGACCAGAAGTCCTAGATGGTGTCCAGCTACCACTACCAATTGCTCTGACTGGGATCACAACAGAGGATCCTGGACAGAGAGGAGAAAATTGTAGAACAAAAAATCAAATGGCACAAAAAATACTAGAAGTATTGGTCTGACAGAGACTAGGGAAACCCCCAAGACAATGGCCATAAGACACCCTTCTGACCCAGAACTGAAGCCACTCCCAGAGACCACCTCCCAGCCTAGCAATAGACAGACACATAAGATAAACAGTAACACCTGAGAGAAGTGTACTTAGAATAATCAACTGTATGAGGTCAGAAGAGCATTATCTGCCCAAAAGCAAAGATGAGAAGGCAGGAGCGGGGTAGAAAATCGGGACAAAATGGGGAACCCAGGGTGGAAATGGAGAGAGTGCTGACACACTGTGGGGAATGAAACCAAGGTCATGAAACACTTTATGTACAAACTATTGAATGGGAAACTAACTTGCTCTGTAAACTTTCACCTGTTGTTGTTAGGTGTCGTCGAGTTGGTTCTGACTTACGATAACCCTGTGTACAACAGTGCAAAACACTGCCCGGTCCTGTGCCATCCTCACAGTTGTTATGCTTGAGCCCATTGTTGCAGTCACTGTGTCATTCCATATTGTTAGGAGTCTGCCTCTTTTTCACTGACCCTCTTTCACCTAATGCACAAAAAAAAAAATTGATATACAGGTAGTCCCCAACTTAAGACAGGGTTCCCTTCCGATGACTCTGTTGTAAGTACGTACGTTCTGACGTAAGTAAGTCAAATACCTTTTTTTAAATTTTCATTATTAGTGCGTTTTATTATCGTATCTTTATAAATCTGATCATTGAATATCTGCCGGTGAATATCTGAGAATGACAACATCAGCAAAGTATGCACTGCAGCATTTGTGTAGTACACAGTACTAACAATATGGTGTACCAAAAAAAAACAGTCGTAAGTGCGGTTCATTGTAACTTCAGTAAGTTATAAGTTGGATGGATGCTACCTGTACAAATAATTAAACATTGAAATTGTAAATAATACTCTTTTCCAGAGTTAAAAAAAAATTTATAATTAAAATGTAATGAAAAGAACCCAAGGTTATTTAATGTTGATAAAATGAATTTATACTACTTTAGTATCCAATGTATATTACACCTATCGTTTGTTTGAATCGAGCAATATTGTATCACCCAGTTTAAATACTTACCTTATGCATAATGTGGCTTCAGATCATCCTTAGTTGTCTCTAAAAATTGAATCAGTTTCTGACAAGATGAATATTCAGTGCTGTTCACATTTGAATAGTGAGAGTTGTGAATGATCACTGCTTATAACAAATTACGTTTCTGCTGTTTCTTGGATAGCAGTTAGGACTTAAACTAGGAACTAACATCCTTTTTGGTATTATTTTAACCTGAGGGAATGGTGGGAGAACAACATATTTTTTTTGACCCTGCAACTTCAGGAGCCCTGCTGGCGCAGTGGTAAAGTGTTTGACTGTTAACAGGAAGGTCAGCGGTTCAAAACCACCTGTGCGGGAGAAAGATAAAACAGTCTGCTTCTGTAAAGATTTACAGCCTTGGAAACCCTATGGGTCGCTATGAGTCGGAATCGACTCCAAGGCATTGGGTTTATAGTAACTTTAAGGTAGTCTTTCTTTATTATTATTTTTTAAGTCTGAAGAAGAAAGCTAGCCCCTAAAGCTTATGGGAAAAGATAGGAACCTTAGGAAAGGGTAACCAGTTCTTGTCGAGTTGATTCAGACCCGTGGCAACCCTGTGCTTGTCAGAGTATAACTGTGCTCCATAAGGTTTTCAGTGGCTGATTTTTTGGAAGTAGAACACCAGGTCTTTCTTCCAAGGAGCCTCTGGATGGATTTGAACTTACACCCTTTTTTTTTGGTTAGCACCAAGCTTATTAACCGTTTACACAACCCAGGGACTATCAGCAATAATATCTTATATTGATTGTGTATTCTTCATAGTTGTTCTCAACTTTTTACCTGTGAAATTGAAAATTTTATCTGGGAAGTTCCTAAAATAAGTCCTCTATGGGATTAGGAAGCAACAGGGGAGACTTTCCCAGCTATTTAAAGTCATGTGAATTTGATTTGCTCAAACTGCAGTTAAAATTACACATATATAATATGTAGGGGAAGCTGAGCTTAAAGCTGCTGTTCTTATCAGCTGGCCCTGGTAGGGAACTGATCTGTAGCAGTACTTGCAATATAGTTGTGCATAATTCTTGGTGTAATATCCAGGCTGCATCCATTATCAACTATGTGACCTCAGGCAGACTACTTAACCTTCTGTTTTCTTATCTAGAAGGTGGGAAATAATACTAATCTTGCGATAGTCAGGCAAATGAAGTGAGTTAATATGTGTTAAGTGCTTACAACAGTGCCTGACAAGTAGAACATTTTATGTGTTAGCTATCATCATTTGATAGAGTAGAACACGGTTCCCTTAACAAGGACTTACTCTAGTACTTCACATTAAATAAGATGAAGTTAATATTTCACTATTGACAGTGTATTAATTGCAACTCTTTTTTTTTTTTCACGTATTTGTGGTATGACTGTAAAATGAGGTCTTCTGTAAGGCATATTAGAAAACCAGTCATGTACAGTTATGTTTATGTGTGTGTATCCTATAAAAGTTTGTTATTTAGATATAATAGGAAGGCTGATCCTACTAGTGTATAATCCCCAGTTGGGTAGAAAAACTCAAGCTAATTTGGAAAACTTCTATTAAAAAATAGTTTTTTGGTTTTGTTTTGTTTTGTTTTTAAGGTAGAGATAAAATTAAAGATTCATTTTAAATGGGGGGGGGGGGAGGGACAGTCACAGAAGAGTAACAGTCCAAATCTAAGGAGATAGGGTTTTAGGGGAAAGAGATTGCTTAACATTAATGCAGAGATCATATGTATTTCGATTATATTTGGTAAAGGAGTAAAATTTAGTTTTGAAACTTGCCCCTAAAGTGTGAACTCCTTTTGGTTACACTAATGAAGTTATATTTTTAGGAAATCCTACTTGTAATTTAAAAGAAAAATTAGAATATCCATAACTCTGAAATGTCCAGAATCTGAATAGTTATGAATGAAAATCTAATTAAAATAATGTATGAGATCTTATAGGATTATCCTATAATTCTGTTGAGGTGATTTTTTTTTCTTTGCTCTAATTTTTTTTTAAATATAATTTTGTTTATTCTATTGTTGAGAATATGCACAGCAGAACATACACCAATCCAACAGTTTCTGCATGTACCATTTAGTGTCATGATTACATTCTTTGAGTTGTGTAACCATTCCCACCCTCTTTTTCTGAGTTGTTCCTCTCCTATTGACATAAATTCACTGCCCCCTAGGATTCCTGTCTAATCTTTTGAGTTGCTGTTGTCAGTTTGATCCCATATAGGTAGTTCTTAAAAGAGCATAATGCTTAAGGCAGACTGTTTTTTACTAGTTGTTTAGGTTATTTCTATGGCAGGTGAACTGATTAAAGGGAAAATGTAAATAAAATTTTTAGAATCAAATGAAGTAATTTCATCAGTGCTTAAAAAAATTGAAGGCAGAGAATATGAAAGACTTTGATAAGAACAACAAAATCCTAACGATACACTATTGATAAAGGAGAATGTCTCATTTTATCAACAGTAATGTAATATGTATTTATCTAGTGTTAGGTTATTTAAATTAAGTATGCATGTTCCGTTCTGGATAAACAAGTTTAGAATTTATCTTAAATATTCTGTTAGCTCTATTGATAAATAATTAACAATTAGTTTTAGGAGGAAGGTATTTAACATTTTCTTCTGATAATATTTTTAATAGAAATCTCAGCATGCTGAGTTATTAATGCTTAACTAATACTGATTGTGTATCCAAGTAAAATGAAATCCTTCATTTCCTAGGGCTGCCATAATGAAATACCACAGAGTGGGCGACTTTAAAGAACAGAAATTTATTTTCTCACAGTTCTGGGGGCTAACATTCCAAATCAGGGTATTGGCTGTATTGTTTGTGCTTCTGAGGGCTTTGAGAGAACAACTGTTCATGCCTGTTTCCGAGCTTCTGGTGGTTGCTGGCAGTCCTTGGTGCTCATTTGCTGCTTGCACATGTATTTTCACATTGTGTCTTTCCCATGTGTGTCTCCCTATCTCCCTGTTTGTTCTCTTTTTTAACCCACCATTCAGAAGGGATTAGAATTAGGACCCACCCTACTCTGTATGATTTCAATGATACTGCCTTCGGTGGCACAGGAATTTGGCTACTGACCAAAAGGTCGGCAGTTCGAATCCACCAGCTCCTTGGAAATTCTATGGGGTAGTTCTGCTCTGTCCTGTAGGGTTGCTATGAGTCGGAATCGACTTGACAGCAACAGGTTTTTGGTTTCTCTTCAAAGAAAGAGTATTCCCCCAAGTCATGGTCACAGTCACAAGTTACAGGGGGTTAGAACTTAGCGTATCTTTTTGGGGAACACAATTCAGTCCACAGTGCTATTTTATAATGCTTGTTTCTATGGCAGAACTCTTGGAAAGAGCCATCTATACTTCTTGTTTCTAATTTATCTTCTGTTCTCTTGAAACTAGACAGGGTTTTGTCCTCCCTTCTCTACTGAAACAGCTCTTGTCAAGATCATCAGTGATTACTACATTGTTATTATACCCAAGGGTCGTTTCTCAGTCCTCATCTTATTTAAGGAGTCCCTGGGTGGTACAAACAGTTAAGTGCTTGGTTGTTTTTGCCCGAAGTGTAGACCTGAAATAATCAGGTTTCATTAAGATTTTTAGTTATATAAATCAGAATAAAAATCTGCATGAGTCTATGTTTTATTGAAGGTGGTTATATTCAGTGTCTAAATGATTTATTGTTTCTTTTTTAAAAATCTCTATTTTGAAATGAAAAAAAAAAAAAAAAAAAACTCAGTTTATCTGTTGTCTTAGTTTCCCTTAGAAAATGATACCCTGGTGGCACAGTGGTTAACTGCTCGGCTGCTAAGTGAAAGGTCAGCAGTTCAAACTCACCAGCTGCTCCACGGGAGAAAGATGTGGCAGTCTGCTTCTGTAAAGATTTACAGCCTTGGAAACCCTGTGGGGCAGTTCTGCTCTGTCCTTTAGGGTCACTATGAGTTGGAATCGATTTGACGGCAACGAGTTTGGTTTGCTTTTATCGTTAAAAATAAAGATGTTTGACTCTGCTAAGAAAATGACAATTTCCTGCCATATCCATTCTTCACCATTCCATGCTTATTTTATTTTTCAGTCTGGTTTGTAATAAAACTCCTTGAAAATAGAAACTGTCTCTCATACTTCTGTTCCTCATTCTACAGTGATGTTTTGTGGCCATTATAGATATTTTAGTGATGGTGGACTTTTAAAGCCTAAATTTGTGAGTAACAGTTTCAAGTGAATGCCTCCTTCCTTTGTATTCATATATAGTAGCTACACATAGGCACAATTGATGCAGGCTGTCAAAGAGAGGTTTAAGGCATTAGACTTTGTCCCACTCTCAGCTGACATTGAATTTATTGATGAACAACTATAATTGAAGTTTTATATTGCTTTCAGTTTATAACTCAGCTTACTCAAAAAACATACCTACTTTATCAAATCTATTCAAAAGTAAGTTGTCATTCTGTCTTTATCACCTTTTTGGCTTAATCTGTGACATTTAGAATAAAATAGTTTATTTTGAAGGAATAAGCCACAATGAGGGGCAATGACTGTGTTCCATAAACAGATAATTTTTGACTCTTACACATTATTTACATTACCTTAGAGAGGTTCAGATCTCATGCTGTCTTTTTGGGCCAGTGGGCTGCTTCTCATCTGTATTTGTTTTTTTCTTTAGATATTAGGATCAAGGAAGAGGAACCTGATCCTGAAGAGTGGCAGCTCAGTGGTGATTCTACATTGAATACCAATGATTTGACACATTTAAGAGTACAGGTGGTAGATGAAGAAGGGGACCAACAGCATCAAGAAGGAAAAAGACTTCGAAGGGTAGCTTGCACCTGTCCCAACTGTAAAGAAGGTGGTGGGAGGTATGCACATACGAACCATACTCTTATTTTTTTAAGGAGTGTTAATATCATCACTCTGATTTTTAAAATACTGCATGCAATGTTACTTAATATGGAAAATTATTCATTACGTGATCATTTTGGGTGTGTATCTGTATGAGTGTGGCAGAAAAGTTTAGAGAACAAAATACATGAAATTGACTTCAGATCTAAATGCTTTTTTGAAAAATTGAAATTATTAAGTTTGTGTTTTTTAAAACAGTGTTAGGTGATGCCATTTAACAGGTCCATGTCAGAATTATAGCTTGTTTGCAAACCAGCAATGAGTGTTGCTAAACACAAATAAAAAGTTGTTTCTTAGCTTCAGAATGACAGTAATATAAATTAAGTTCAGAAATATTTGATAAGCGTAAGCATTTCCATTTTAAACAAAAATGAATAATAAATCTTAATGGTGAAATTTTTTAAAAAGTGAAACTGTAGTATTTCAAGCCAATGTTGTAAAAATAAGCATTAAGACAGGAATAAATAAGCATTAACATGACAGCAATAAACTGAAAACAGATTAGTAATTACCTTAAGCATAACTAGATTAAGCTTAGCAACGAAGAGATCAAGACTCTCAGATCATACTTAAAAAACAAAATCCTGCCATCTGTTGATTATAAGAAATGCCTAAAATAAATTGTCACAGGAATATTGAAGAAAAAGGAATAGAAAAATGATTTATTAGATAAATGTTAACAAAAAAATTTATATGGCAGTGTTAATATCAGGCAGGGTAGGATTAAGGTAAAAAGCATCAAATGAATAGATGCAGATATATTTCTTGTTAATAATACACGCGTCTACCAAGATTTAATAGTCATGATGCCTTTTTGCACAGCTTTGAAATATAGAGCAAGAGTTTATAACTCAGATTGCTCAAAAAACTGAAGTCATGCTAACCAAATCCTCTGTCATGGTGAAAAGCCTTAATACACCTTTCAGAAATGTACAGTATAAGTAGAAAAATAATTAGTAAGCATGTACTATTAGCACAGTTAACTTTGAGTTTGTCTTACTAGCTGATTTGCACATCAGTCAGCCCATTTCAGTTAGTAAAATGGATAATAACTGCTAACATTGACAGGTTGCTGTGTTCTAGACAATGTTATATAAGTGATGAGATATAGAGAGGTTGAATGACCCCTAAAGAGCACACACAACTGGAATTTGGGCCCAGTTTCTTACTCCAAACCTGTAATCACTGTACTGTACTACTTCCCAAGTGGGTCTGCTTCCGATCCTTAGATACTCATATTTACTGGTAATTAATCTAATTGTTAAAATGCCTATTCTGTAAAATGTTTTGGCCAGTTTAAATAGTAAGTACGAAATTCTGTCTATACAGTAATTTTTCTGAAGTTTAGTAGTCATTTCAGAGGAGCTTTCAAGATAAATAATTTATGAAAATCAAATTTAATCGAAGGTCAAGGCCTGGCCTGTGTTTCACTTATTCTTTTATTTAAAAAATGAAAATCTTTTAAATATATGTTTATAAAACTAACACACACTCAAAAATTCAGAAATATGGAAGAGTATTTAAAAAAATTTAACAAACACTAAAATCCCGCTCCACTCCAGGATGACCACTGTAACATTTTTGTAGATACCCTTCTAGACTTTATTATGTTTAAAATGATTCAGAATCATCTTATTCTCATTATTTTACATGTCTGCTTTTGTTCTAAAAATTTTGTGGCCATATTTTCAAGTCTATAATATACATCAATTTTTTATGACTGTATAGTATAGTATTCTGTGGAGCCCTAGAGGCGCAGTGGTTAAAAGCTTGGCTGCTAACCAAAGGTCGGCAGTTCAAATCCACCAGCTGCTCCTTGGAAGCCCTGTGGGGCAGTTCTACTCTGTTCTATAGGGTCACTATGAGTCGGAGTCAACTCAATGGCAGCCGGTTTGGTTTGGTACAGTATTCTATTTTATGGATGTATAATTTCACATCTTTTGTTGAGCATTTAGGCTGTTTATTGTTATTATAATTCTTACACATTTGTCTGATTGTTACATTAATATAAGTTGGCAAAAGTGGAATTGCTGGGTCAAAAGTAATTAATTGTTATATAGACTGTATCAATTTGTACTCCCACAAGTGGTGTATGGCAATATCTGCTTTCCCACACCCTTGCCAGCAATGGATATTATTTTTTTCTCCAACCTTTTAAAGTCTGATAGATGAAAAATAATATCTCTATATTGTTTTATTTGATTTTTTTTATTACTTAGTGAGATTTAACTTTTTAGCATGTCATTTTTTGTTTCTGAATTGTATTTTGTGACTGTTAATTTGTGTTAACTCTGTCATGTGCAACTGTTTTTTCCCCAGTTTTACATTGTGTTTCATCTTTGTTTATGTCATTGGTTTGCAAAATGCATTATTATACAAGTAAAGAAAGGGTTCTATCATTTAAAGTTAAGTCTTCCTATCTTGAGGGTTATAAAAATACTGACTTACATTTTTTTCTAGGACTTTTGTGAGTTCATTTTTTGATAACTTATTATTTTAAATATTCAAAATTGGAGTTCTTAAAAAAAATAACTAGTGTTAAGAGTTCATTTGAACAAAATTGAACTTATATATACCATAGGTACAATTATATCAGTGATGACTGTTGCATCTAATTAGTAAAAGCATAACATACATAGTGAATTCATAATATTCCAAAGTGGTGTGCAAAGGTGAAATAGGTGTTAACTTTAAAAAAAATATTTAAATATTGGCCTTTTTCTCAGCCATTTTCTTAAAAACAAAACAATAATATTGGGAAGGTGACATCTTTAAAGAACTAAATTTTATTTATTCATCTTTAGAGAACTAAATTTCACTCATTTGTTTACCTTTTGCATAAGGTAAAATATAAACACATTTTTTTCATTCTGTCATTTGATCGTTTAGCCAGTTTTTATGGAGCAAAACCAACATTCAGAGAGATTTTAATGTATTGGAGGAGACAAATAATAAAGTAAAATAAATTCTAAAGCATTATTGTTATGTAGGTTTTATGTGGCTTAAACATCAGTCCATGTTTTAAAAATTGTTTTTCAAAATCTTTTCTCTGTCAGCATTTCAGTTTGTGTCCTATTTTTCCCACCCATATAAAAAA
Organism: Trichechus manatus latirostris; assembly: GCF_000243295.1. Classification (NCBI taxonomy): domain Eukaryota; kingdom Metazoa; phylum Chordata; class Mammalia; order Sirenia; family Trichechidae; genus Trichechus; species Trichechus manatus. The sequence goes on from NW_004443973.1 coordinate 10,431,163, forward strand.
AAGACTGAAACAAAGGGATTTACTTAGTTTCCTTAGTCCCTCTACCCAGAATTTAGTTTATTTTATATTACTCTATCTTAGCATTATTAAATTATTGAGAGCAAATTTAGGCACTAAAGAATAGAAACCTAAAACTCTTTTTCAGGGTTAGGTAGTAGGCATTATTAAGGAGCTCTGGTGGCGCAGTGGTTAAAAGCAATCGGCTGCTAACTGAAAGATTGGTGGTTCGAAACCACCAGCAGCTCCGTGGGGGAAGAAGTGTCAGCCTGCTTTTGTAGAGATTTACAGCCTTGGAAACACTGTGGGGTCTCTGTGAGTCGGAATCGACTCAGCGGCAGTCGGTTTTTTTGGTAGTAGGTAGGTATCAGTGATGTGGTTATGTAAATCACGAAAAAACTTAGGATTAAATATTTTCCTACCCGAAGTTGGTTGAGAAATTCACCTCAGTTCTCTCCCTTCCTTTAAGTCACATACCATAAATCCATGTCTAGTTCTTGTCTTGGATCAAATTTTCTTTTTAAGTAGGGACTTGAACCTAGGGCTTTCCCCCTAAATTATATATTTGTGGCCCCCCTCCATTTTTTTCTTTCTTAGATGCCCATCCCGCTTTCAGACTATGACTTTGTCTCTTGTTCCCTTATAATTCATTTGAAAATGTCTTTACCTAGCTTCTTGGTTCTTCGAGAACCCAGATTTGTTGCTCTAATTGGTTACAGTCTTGTGCTTTGTTAATGCTCCCAAGCTAGATTTTGCTAAATTTGTGAAATAGCACTTTTGAATTTATAAAAGCACATTGATGTACCTGAGTGACAGACTTAGAACAGAAGCAAGAAGTCATTGAGTATAAGAACTAATTGAATTGGGTTCTCTGTGAAATTGCTATGGTGAACACAATATATAAAATTGGTTTGTACACCAATAACTACAGACATTGCTCTTTCTCTTAGGGCTATTTAAGAATAAACTAAATTAAATGGAAACAGTACTGACTTTGGTTAAGACTTTCGCATTGCAAATGAGCCAGAAAAACCTGTTTCACTCAACTCAGCTCTTTGAAGAGAGTTTGAAGAGAAATTGGGGGTGGACTGGAGCAGAAACTAGAATTGTGTTAGATTATGACAACCTTGCCCTTGAGACAACAGCATGACTCCTCCTTGTCTTTACTTATGCTGTTCCTCTGCCTGGAATGCCTTCCCTCCTTTCTATCTAAATCCTACCCACCTTCTCCACGAAGCCTTCTCTAACTACTGGAGCCCACATTGATGTCTCCCTGTTCAGAACACCTATGGCATCTAACAGCCAGCACTGCACCGTTTAGCACTGTTTGTCCTATGGCAATTTCACATGCTACTGAGTGTGAGTACATTAAAATATAAAATGTGGGGAAATATGCATTTTTTCCAGTAAAATTAGAAAAACGATAGGTGTATTGTATACAGGAGGAGTTTTCAGGCTATGGAAGGTTTATAGGATACACTCAGATGGTGAGGTTGGGGGAGGGAGGGTTGGGGAGTTTTAAATGAACTTAAAATCACAGAGAAACATTGCAAAGTTTATACAATATGATTTTGACAATCCATGTGTGAAAAATGTCGTATTTTCTAAAAATTTATTTTATTCAATAACTAGCCTAAATTTTTTGTTTTTAAAAGCCTGATAAATAACATTTTGAGTAGCTGTTTAATACTATTTAAATATCATTTCTGGAATCAAAACAGTTTTCTTCTTGCCTAGACTAAGATACTTCCTTTAACCCATCTGAGTATGTATTTTGCAAACCCTATTCTTGGTATCAGGTACTGAAATATAACAAAGTCAGATTTTGTTTGGGATGTGGAGAAAACTGTATTTTATTATACTCACAATGTTGAAGTGGTTCAGGTATCTCTTGTGTATAATTTTCAATATTTTTGTGTAGTTAATATAAAGGAAATTTTAACTGTAAACAATTATGATTTATACTTATTTCATATAGTGCTAAAGGAGCTAAGGCCATAGCTTTAGCTAGATTTTTTTTTTCTTTGACTTTATCCAAGTTGGTATATGTTCAGAGGTGGGCCATACAAATATACAAATAAATATGCTTAAATTGTGTTAACTCAAAGTCTGCTTAAGCTGTCTATCTTTTTAAATTGTGCCTATGATCAGTTATGCATTCAATCTTTATTTTTTAAATGACATTATGAGTTACGACCGTTCAAGTTCCCGTACACCTAACTTATTTGAATTGAGCCTATGCATAGAATTTGTGAATGCTTCTGATGGACTAGTAAATCACTTTATTATACATTCTTTAAGTATGAAATGTCATTTTAATAACAGTTTTTGTATATATTTATATATTTGGACAGCAGTATCACATTGATTCTTGAGTAAAAGTAATGGGTAAAACTTCTGTGTTTGAAATACATTTCACTTAAATTGATTTAAAATGGTCTTGGTTTCTGATTGACCCTCACGGTCTTCTGTTTGAAATTCAACGTGAGGGTATATGATATAGTGTTAATGACCATTTAAATATTTTCATATAAGTATATATTATTCTGTGTGTTTTTTAGAGGTACCAATCTTGGGAAAAAGAAGCAACATATTTGTCATATACCAGGATGTGGTAAAGTCTATGGGAAGACCTCACATCTGAGAGCTCATCTGCGTTGGCATTCCGGGGAGCGCCCTTTTGTTTGTAACTGGATGTTCTGTGGTAAAAGGTTTACTCGAAGTGATGAATTACAGAGGCACAGAAGAACACATACAGGTTACTGATATTTATTTTTAACAGATTAAAATGAGTATTGTAGGGGTATATATATCCTTGAAATTTTCTTTTTTAGCATACTTAAATGAGCTAATTTTTTTAAAAATAACTACATTAAAATTTTATCTTCAGTAACACCAGTTTTAAAACACTAATTCCAAAGAACAAGCCAGCATGGCTTATCTTATAAAATAAAGTTTTATTTTGTGTAGACTTTGGTTAGCTTTTGTTGATATTGTTGAATGTTTTGAGCCACATTTATGCTTATTTATTCTGTTGATATTTTTAATTAGTTGTCTGCTTTTACTCATGCTCCTTCCTGTTCTTTCTTCATTTGCCTTAACACTATCAGAAAGAATAATCCCTTTTGATAAATTCAGACATTTCACCTTTTCCATTGTTTTAATATCTGTGAGGTAAGCAAAAGATACTACTTCATTTCATTAAGGAATAACCTAGGCATTGTTGCTGTCATGACTCTCTTTGTTATATCCAATTGTTTTTAACATAGTGTTCTGTGGTTATTATATGACATGGACCTGGGACTGACCCAGTCTGAAGTCTAACTTAATACAACTTAGATATTTTTCTCTTGATACCATGTAAATGATCTAAGTGTTCAGTCAGTCTGTGCTTAACACTGGAGAATTAAAAATACATAATGTATTTACAGTCCCTAGAGAGCTCAGAAGGAAGAAGCATGGTAAAATGGAGAAGAACATGAATTTTTAAGCCTGCCAGATCTGGATTCAAATCCAAGTTCTCTATTTACTTAAGCAGATAAGCTCACATCTCTGACCACTTTCACACCTTCTATGTTAGCTTTAAATATTACATGAAATAATCTGAGAAGTATGGAGTAGTACATAGATGCTCTACTTATTTTAGTTCCTGTCGCTTCATCAGGTAGCTAGACACACGAGGTTTACCTGCTTGAAACTTCACCAAACAGTACAAGAAAGTAAAAGGTTTTGTGTTACAATCTGTACTGCTTTATATAGTCAGAGGCAGAGATGATTATAGCCTGGAATAAGAAGCTGTATTGGTGGTGGGCTGATAGAGTAGACCTTAAGATGGCCCTATAACGGAATTTCCCTCAGTGGAATTTGATCAGCAGGATGCAGAAAAGAATAACAGAAAAGGGAAAAAAGGGTTATGATCAAATAAGTGTGGGAAGCCCCGGATTAAAGAGGGTTACAAGTACTTTCACTGCTGCAGTCGGGACCATTAATTGAATGCTAATGAGCATTGTGGATCTCTTTGGAGGAGGGGGTGGGTGTAGTGTGTGTGTAGCATTTTCCATACTGGATCAGTCCTTGTGCCAATTGCCGTGGAGCATCTCTCAGGACTGATGCTCTAAGAAAAACTTTGGGAAACACTTTCAAAAAGAATAGTTGTGTGTGAATAGAAGAGGCGAGAAACCATTTTGTAATTAGAACAAAGTGCGTGAAGATGGAATTTTACATATTTCTGTTGAGTAAGGTTGTGCCACATTATAGAGGTCCTTGTAAATCAGGCAGGGAGTATCTAAACTATTTGGTTGTTGTCTACAAGTTACCCTTGCTTTCCTACATCACTTAGTACAATGGTGTTTTGTAGTGTAAATAAAATTCGGTATTTAAGGAAAATTTATCTGGCACTGATTGTTGGATTGGAGAATAAAAGAGTAGAATATTATTGCAATAAATCAGACATGACATCTGGTGACCTACTAGAGTAGAGGTGTTCGAACAAGAGATATATAAGACATTTTGAAGAAAAAAATTAAGTATTTACTAGATGTGTTTATTGATTGATTTCTGGTCTGGACTCCTTTTAGACTAACATTTGTCTTCTCTTCCAGTAATTCTGTTGCATACTAGGTTTTCAATATAACAAATGTTGAGCCTGTCTTGTGTTTAAAAAGAAGTTTATTCATGCTGGGCAGTAAATTTAGGTGTCAGGGTCTTATCACTAACTTTAACAATATGTTTATATATATTAGGCTTGCTCTTGATTATTCCAGCTGAAATCACATTAGCTAGCTGTCTTTATTATTCTTGGGTTAACTCAAATCTTACTGGACCTCAGGCTTGTCTCTTTGGTTTAATCCAGAAGTACTCTGTGTAGTTACTTGAATTCAGATTTAAGTGTTGAAGATTTAGTATCATGTGGCATGTTAATATCTTAAGTATAGCTTAAAACAGTGTACTTTTTATTTAGTGCTTAAAAAGTCTGTTATGGATGATAATTTTTTAACTGGTATCTTGTAACACAGGTGTTTCAAAATAAATTTTTAGCATAGTTAAGGCATTGTAGTCTTAACTGAATATCATTCCATACATTTAATAAGTTTGAAGATTGCTTTTCATCAAAAAAGGGTGATACTTATTTTGAGGAAGAGCTATCCTATGAGAGCTTGTAGGGGCAGCTCATGAACCTAATAAAATTTTAATGGATCTCCCCCAACCATTGGTGTTGGCTTACTTTCTGTTTCAGAGGAGATTGGTGTATTAATGTTGAATTTTTAAAACTAAGTAACTTTGTTTTTTTTGTAACAGGTGAGAAGAAATTTGTTTGCCCAGAATGTTCAAAACGCTTTATGAGAAGTGACCACCTTGCCAAACATATTAAAACACATCAGAATAAAAAAGGTATTCACTCTAGCAGTACAGTGCTGGCATCTGTGGAAGCTGCGCGAGATGATACTTTGATTACTGCAGGAGGAACAACACTTATCCTTGCAAATATTCAACAAGGTTCTGTTTCAGGGATAGGAACTGTTAATACTTCCGCCACCAGCAATCAAGATATCCTTACCAACACTGAAATACCTTTACAGCTTGTCACAGTTTCTGGAAATGAGACAATGGAGTAAATATTACACAAATACTTATTCATTGTGGTTATTTTTATACAGTAGTGAGAAGAATATTGTTCCTAAGTTCTTAGATATCTTTTTATTGATGTGCAAAAATTTTTGGATTGACAGTAACTTGGTTATACATGACACTGAAATGCCTTACTTTGTATGATATTCCATAGTATATTAAAAATGGTAAAATTGCATGGGTTTTGTAGGTACTTTTGGAATCTAGAAGAAATGAAATTTTACCAAGTTATATAAAGAGAAAATTGAATTTAACAGTGCGAATGGTAGTCTAACCAAATGCATCAATCCCGTGTGGTTTAGTGTAAAAATGAGAACGTTGGTATTTATCTATTGTAAGATAAAAGTTGGTGGGTGAAAGAAATCATGTTATGATAAAAAAAATTTTTTGTAATTTTCTTGATGACTGGAATTTTTATTATGCATAACTGACAAATCAAGTTTCCAAGCAAATGTTACATAGTGTAGGCTTTACTTAGCTTATCAATTTGTCATTTTGAAGCTAATTATTTTAATTAGGTTAACTGTGTACAATATTTTAAGCATTACTCTTGTAAGATTTTGAAAACTACATTTTAACATGGAACTCTAGGGATAGTCACCTTTTAAATCCTGTTGAAAAGCCATGTTTAAGATTTAATTTGCCAAAATAATGTCTTGTTAATATTCTTTCAATAACGAAGTTGGGCAATATAACCAATGTTTAAAAAAGTTTAAAATGTATAGGTTGAGGCATTTGGGTGGTAAGAAAAATGTTATAGTGAATTATCCCTTTTCTTGAATATTGGAGGACCAAAAAATAAGGTGTATTGCGTCTTAGCAGTGATTTTTATTCAATCTTGTTTCCAAAAACCATATGTCTGCCAGGGCCTTAAAAGCCATCATGTAAATTACCAGTAAAGTATAATAACATATGCAAACATAACAAAATCACTTCCATAGTGACGATACTCCAACCATATGGATGTTAGTCATAGAAAACTAGAGGTTTTATGATATTTTTTTAAGGGTTTTTTTTTTTTTTTTTTTTTGTCTAGGTAGTCAGTCCGCACTTAAATATCAACCATTTTTCTTTTTTGCTTCTTCCCTTAAAATTTGTATGTTATCCAGTACATTTAATTGAGAAATGTATGTTTTTATTATGCTGTATTTTCTTTTTATCTTTTAATTATTGTTTATATTTTCAATTATTAAAATGTACAAAATAAAATTACATTGCTGGTCTTGTAAGAGCTATATAATTTTCTTAAATGTATACCTATAACTGCAGCAGTTCACCTATTTCAGAAATTTGGAATTCTGTTCATTTGTTATTCTTAAGACCACCTCAGATTTAAAGGCTACCTTATTGTACGTTTAAAGTGTATTATAACAGTGTGGTAGTTAATAAAACACTATTTTTTTTTTCTTTTGAGTTTGTTGTATTCCTATGCATTTAAAATATTGTAGTGGTATGGGGTAAGAAAACCTGTGTGGCTTTTCATACCAGCCCTTTATTTTCAGATTCTTAATGTTTTATGTATCAGGCACTAAAATTATTGTAAACAGGTATATTTATTCAAAACAGAATGTGTGGAGCCATTGGCAACTTACTAATTTTTCACATAAGAACGAGCCTGTAAGATGTAACTTAAAAAAAAAAAAGATTTGTTAACGCTTAACCCACATTGACTCATAAATTTTATCAATGCCATTTTGCAAACTTTTTGTTTCCCCTATTAAAATGATGTAGAATATTTTGATTTATCAAAAACCTGAATTTAATAAAGACTCCTGAGAAAAGATAATGTAAGCCAAGTTTTGGTAACCATGGCAAGAGTTACTAGAAAAGGTTATGTTTTGTATTGTTTATGTCTAATCATGGTACAGGCAAGATAGGAGGAAAGGAAAAATAGAAAATATGACTTTTAAATATTTTAAAGTAAAAAATTATTTTTAATATGTGTACAGTGGGGATAAAGATTTCAATTGTCTCTTCCAGTCCAGTCGAAATAAACACTGTCAGTAATATCTAGTTGTATCTAGACATACAAACATGGATAAAATTTTTTTAATTTGAGACTGAAGTGTGTGCTGTAAAATAAGAACTATTATTTAGAATCATAGAAATGGATGTTCTGAAGTTATATAAGGATTAGAGGTTGAATCCTACAGACTTCTTTAGATAATTTATATAATTTTTTTATTATTGATGCTTGTGTGAGGAGGTTGTTCACTTGAGCAAAATACTCAGCTCAGAGATAAAACTTAAGAGTGTTATAGTAGATGTGTTTTTAAATAATATTGAAATTTTTATAATGAGTTTAGAGTGCATTTTTCATCCATGGGTTTCCAAGCCTATTTAAGAGTTCTTGGAGCATGAATGCAATGAAGAAAGTAAGTAGTCTTGAAAATTATTTTAAGTTTTTAAGATTTATTGTGATTCTGCTAGGAATATACCAACAAGCTTTAAATCTTTTACCTAACAAAAGAAATCAAAATTAGTTTTCAACCTGAGTGCCGGTGATTTTAAATGTTCTTATATCAGAAATGTTAAATATACTATGGAAACAATATTTGAAGAATTACTCTGAGGTCAGTTTTTTCTAGTTATAAAATTTCTATTCTTAATGTTATGTATAAAATTTTAAGCTCGAGTATACTCTTGAACTAATAAGTTTTATCATCTGCTTTAATTTTTGTAGTGCATATTCAGTATATTTACATACAGATAATTCCTGTTTATCCCACATATTCATAGTAGCAGACTAGGTGTCTGTTGTGTGTATACTTCAAAATTTTTTTTAAAAATTACTTTAAAAATCTCATTTTTTCTAGATCAACACTTGATGACTTTCATGTGACTCAATTATCCAAAAAACACATAAGCAAAACAAACCTTTAAAAAGAGCTATACCTATTGCAAAAAGTTAGGTGCTCTGTAAATAACTTTGGTCTTTCAAAATAGTGAAAATACTCAAGATACTTGGAAATACATGTACCTATAAGCTGAAAGCATGACAAACATTTCACAGGGAGTAGTTCTTAACCAGTATTGTTCATCAGAGAATGCTGGGAAGCAGTTTAGGAAATCCACTGACCTGCCCAATCCTTTACTAAAATCAACATTTTTGGGGATGAAGTATATTTTGAAAAAGCTCCTCAAGTTGCTCTGATGAACACTCCTGAATAAGAATCACTTAAAGAGAGCAAGCCTCCGCTTTGAGTCTTATAGTTCAAAATACTGCCTGATTAGGATTCCAAAGTTTTTGTTGTATAAAGTTTTTACTGTATTCAGTATTGTTTGAAATCTGGGGTTTTTATATGAATGATTTTGGAATTTATTAATAGCATTTGGTTTTAAAATAAGTTGACATGTTGTTGCTTATGTTACCTGCCAGTAGACATTTTGGTTTTCAGTATTGATCATGTGAAGTTGGAAAGAACTGTTCTCAATGTGGAAGACTTGTTTTACTAAATAGTGCCTTTAAAACTTGTTAGCATGAATGAGTAGTAAGTTTTTTGTTGTATGACAATGAGTGCAAAACAAGTTAGTTGATATTTTGGGAACAAAATTTGATATTTTAATGAAATGATCATCCTTTATTTAGTGTTGGGGAGACAAACACTGATTTGGCCCCTTGTCCAGACAGATTTGCCTACAATTCAGTAGAATATAAATACATACTAGTGGCATATACAGAGTGCTTTAGAGGCAAGTTCTACATGGAGAAGTGTGGTGAACTGTCAGGCAGAGGAACGGCATTAGCAAAGGTACAGTATGGTTTAAGGGGGATTGAGGAATTTTAGAGGTGAAGTGGTAAAGTGGAGGAGAGGCTGTCAAATTGCAAAGGAGTTCAGAATTTAATCTTTACCAGTGCTTCCTAATCTTTTTGGGATCATGGGCCTTTTCCCCAGAAAAATGCTTGTTAAATTCATTCAAGTCTGGAGTGTCCAAACACTGCATCGGGAGTTTGTGTGAGCTAAAGGACTACACCCTGGAAAACAACCACACTTAAGGAACTGGTGGAGGAAGGTGAGCAGTCAAGGATGCTGGTATAGAGGCCATAGTAAGTGGCAATGTGGTGACAAACATCAAATGCAGTAGAGAGGTTAAGTCAGATGAAAAGTGAGAAAAGGCTTTATTTTGGCAATAAAGAGTTGCCTCCTGATCTTTCTAAGCAATTTAAGAATGTGTAAAAGTTAGACTGGTCAGTTGAGGGCACAGGAGAAGCCGCTATGGAGACAGCATGGAATAGTTTAGTTGTGAAGGGAAGGGAAGATGGGCAGATGCTTGGTTGAGGAAGGTCTTGGAAAACATTTTTTTACTATATAAAAGTGATTTTATATTGACTGTTGGAGTATAAAAGAATTAAAATGACCTCTAAGCTACCCAGAGATAACCATTGTTTAAATTATTTTCCCTTTTTTTAAAATGCGTAGCAAAACTGGAGTTGAGAGGATGTACAAACTTTTTCTCACACTGTTTTTTAAAAGCTGCATGGTGTGCTGTCACGTAACGTGATTCATATCATTTCATTGTATATTTAAGTTACAGTTGTTTGGTGTTAAAAATGATGTGCTGCAAAGGGGATCTCCTCTGTCTCCTTCAGCCATTCTCTTGCTGATCTCTACGTTTTAATTCCCTTCTCTTCAAAATCCGTGTTAAGCTATGTACTAGATGTCTGATATTAGGCAAGTTTCTTAGCTTCTTAAAACCTAATTTCATTACCCATAAAAATGGGATAACTAGCCCTCTTCATAGAGTTGTGAGGATTAAATGGTAAGCATTAAGCATAGTGCCTGGAGTATAGTAGGGACTGAATAAATGGTATCTTTTTTTTTTTTTTTTCCTCCTTTCTAAATACGTTCATGAACTCTGGGGATTTCATTTTGCTGTAGTGATGGGGCCAGTGCTTTGGAGTTTCCATTGCTTGAATATTGTTCATGTATTGATTTTCATAATGAGAGGGAGTTTGCGTGTGTGTGTGTGTGTGTGTGTTTATGCCAAATATGAAGAGGGAATATTTAGAATCTAAATGGACAGTGGACAATGTGCCTAAAGTGATTGTCGTATCCGAAAGGATGGAATAAAAAGAATGAAGCACATAAGGTCTTTTCTTAAATTACACTATTTTAACATTTCTGGGAACCAGGCAAAAAATCTTTAGGTTCATTTTGATTGAAAGATACTATATATCATTTAGTGGTGGTAAAGTTAAAAGAGGCCATCAAAGAAATACAGCTTATTTCTCTAAAAAATGTCTCAGCCTGCAATCAACAGTGAAATACAGGAAGTATTGGAGTAGATAACCTTCTAGCCTATCTGTCCGATTTATGTTCCCTTTTCTAAATATTTTTGCCACCTTCAGGGATGGACCACTTGAATGACTGGTCAAGGAGTGACCATCTGGTTAAACTTAGGCTGATTTGTTATTTCTCCTGAGAATTTGGAATTGGAAAACTGATGTCTTGGAAGGTTGCATTCAGAATCAGTGTGTGGAGCAGAGAGAATAAAGCAAACAATGAGAGACAATTGCACCCCAGAAGAGATGAAGAGAAGGATGCCTTTGTCTCCAATGTCTTTGGAGTTTTTGTCTCAGTGTTCACATGCCTGTCTGCATTTCCGCTTTTGGGTTCCATAAGATACCCGTAAAACCTTACATTGAGACACCTCTCCCTTATTTAAATATTGTCACTTAAAACATCGGAGATACTGTCCCTTCTTGAATAAAATATACAGTGGTTTGAAGTAGTTGGTGAGTTGCTCCTCTAAAAAATGCGAACGAAACGTCATGGTTAGTGCCAAATGAGTCAGGTTGAGATGAGGGAGGACTTACTGTAAAGCCTGAATGAGTCAGAAAAGGTAGGTCTTGAAGGCCAGTAAAATGCCCAAGAGAACCATGATTAAGAGACCTAGTCATCCATCTACGTTCACAATTCACCCTCTTATCAGAGCTGTGTCTGTGTTTGGGTTTGGAAATACCTGCCAGCATTAGCCTTAGAGTTCATATTTCAACCACATGGACATCTCTTTTTTCATTATGTATTTGGACTGGACAGGTTTTGGACTGACTTTTAATATTGTATACCTAATTACATATTCTTCCTTACATTCTGACCCTGCATCTTTCTCATTTTTACTCATGGTAACTTTGGCTTTTTCATCTCTTCATTTAGTACAGGTAAGCCTGTTGCCTTTGAGTTGATTCTGACTCATGCTGATCCTGTAGGACACAGTAGAACTTTCCCATAGAGTTTCCAAGGCTGTGATCTTTATAGAAGCAGACTGCCACATATTTCTCCCACAGAGCAGCTGGTGGGTTCAAACTGCAGACCTTTTGGTTAGCAGCTAAGCTCCTAACCATTACCTACCAGGGCTCCTGAGTAAAGGTAAAATCTTTCATAAAAGGAGCCCTGGTGGCACAATGGTTAAGCACTCAGCGGCCAACCAAAAGGTTGGTGATTCAAACCCACCCAGGCTCTGCGGGAGAAAGACTTGACAATCTGCTTCTGTAAAGATTACAGCCAAAAAAGCCCTATGGGGCAGTTCAGCTCTGTCACATGTGGTTGCTATGAGTCAAAATTGACTTAACAGCACCTAACAATAACAAAACCTTTCACAGTATAACATAGCAATTAAGTGTATAGGTTTTGGACTTAGAGATACCTGGGCTTGTGTCCTGGCTCTGCTGTTTACTAGCTATATGATCATGGGCTATGTACCTTTTCCAATCCAATCCTGGGTTTTCTAATCTATAAAATGGAGATTATAGTAGCATCGTCTTTATAGGGTGATTGTGGAGAGTAAATTAATGCATGTACCACTTTCCACTGTGCCTAGCACATATTAAAAACCCCAAAGCCAAATCCACTGCTGTCAAATTGATTCCAACTCACAGCAACCCTATAGGACAGAGTATAACTGCCCATAGGGTTTCCAAGGCTGCAATCTGTATGGAAGCAGACTGCCACATCTTTTTCTGTGGAGCAGCTGGTGGATTCGAACTGTGGACCTTGCAGTTAGCAGCCGAATGCATGCCACCAGGGCTCTTTGGCACATATTAGTAAGTACAAGCCTTGCAGGAATCAGTATTCTTCCTATGCTTGGAAATAATTGTGCTCATCATGTATTAATGAATTCATTCACCTGTCACCCTGGTTGACAGCAAATATTAATAAAACTGCTAGTATTTGTAACATTTTCTTTTTTATTATGAATCATTTCAAATGTATAGAAACATAGGAAACAATATGTACATCTGTATGTCCACCATCCAGCTTTAAGAATTTTAACATTTTTAACATATTTGCTTGTTTTATTTAAAAAGAAATCATTATATACCTACTACTTACTTATCAACTATCTCGTCCTACATTTCACATTTATGACAATAGTAAAAATTGACTAGCCAACTATTTTGTACATTAACAATGTCTGGCAATAACACTGAGTTGTGAGGCGAGAGTAATGCTGGTTGTGATGGTTATGTGTCAGCTTGGCTGGGCCATGGTTCTCAGTGGTTTGGCAGTAATGTAATGAGGTAGTCATCCTCCATTTTGTGATCTGATGTGGTCATCCTCCATTTTTGCATAATGCCGATTTTCCCATAATAACCTGGTTTTTGGACCCTAACCATGCTGATAGGTGAGGAGTAGGTGTAGTTGAAATCTACTGCATAGCTTTGTCTCATTTCATTCGTCGTCTTTTTCAGGGGTAACAGCTACCCTGATTTTGATGTTTATCAATATCATGAGTGGTTTATATGCTTATATATATATATATGTATATATATATATATGCATCAATAAACTATATATAGGATTGTTTTTGAAACTATTAAAGTGGTATACTGTACATAACCTGGGACTTGTTTTTTCACTCGTGTTTTTGAGATTTATCTGTGTTAACATATATTTCTCTAACTTATTTATTTTAAATGTCAGGTCATTGAATGAGTAGTGTATCAGTTCATCCATTTTCTTGTTGATGGACATTTCAGTTATTTGCAGTTTTTGGCTGTTATAAGCAATGCTGCAATGAAGTACTTGACGTGTTCCCTTGTGCTTGTGTGTGAGTTCTCTGAGGCGTGTATCTAGAAGTTGAATCACTGGCCAGTAGGGTCTTCTTTAACTTTATCAGATATTGCCAAATTGTTGATCTCCACAGTGTACATGCCAAATTACACTCCCACCAGCAGTGTGTGGAGTTCACATTTTTCCATACCTTTCCCAATCCTTGGCCTTGGCAGATAGTTTTTCTGATGAAAAAAAGCAATTTTATTTTGGAATTTGATGAAATGATTCTAAATTCATCTGGGAGAAAAGCAAGTATAGCTATGAAATTAAAAAGGAACCAGAACTTCTCAGCCAGATAGATATGGTGGTGCAGTGGTTAAGTGCTCAGCTGCTAACCAAAAAAGATCGCTGGTTTGAACCCACCAGCCACTCCACAGGAGAAAGATGTGGCAGTCTGCTTCCGAAAGATTACAGCCTTGGAAAACGTATGGGGTAGTTCTGCTCTGTCCTGTAGGGTTGCTGTGAGTTGGAATCAACTTGACGGCAGTAGATTTCATTTGGTTTTTGGTATATATATAAATTGATACCAGTTGGCATAACACAAATAGAAAGATTGAAGTGTTATTCGTTAACCGCAGTAGAAACAATGCACACTTTTCTCACTCTCCTTCAAACCCTGTCCAGGTATGGGATCCTCATGCAGCAGACAGCCCTCTTGGCTGGGATATTGTAAAAAAAAAGGTTCAATTCCTGCTAGCTACCTTCCATTGTGTTCACTTCATCCAAGGAGTAGAAGTATAGAATACCCCACTGTGGCCTCCAGTTCTCTTCCCCTCTCCTGCCCAGATAAGCATTAATCACCCAGTCTGCCTCATAAGTGGACTCCAAATTTGGGAAACACTTCTTACAGGAACCCCGATATTGCCATTTATATTTTTGCCAGCATGATGGAAGTGAAATGATTACTTGTGATTTAAATTCTCATTTCCCTGTTTTCTAGTGAGGTTGAGCATATTTTTATGAGTTTATAATCCATGCTTCCTCTGAAAGGGAATTGCCTGTTCAAATCCTTTGCCCATTTTTTTCTGGTTATTTACAATTTTGCATTGATTTTTAAATATTCTTAATAAATTCTGTGTATAATTTCAGAGATGTGTGGGCTTATATCTTAGTCGGGAGCTTATTTTTATGGTGTTTTATGTATGTGCTGCTTTGCATTAGTTTTATTGTATGGTTTGTGGCGTTCCTGTCTTTCTGAAGAAATTCTCTACCTGGTGTGATAAAAATATTTTCCTCTAAAAATTTTATGATTTTGCCTTTCAAATTAGCTTATTCACCCACTGTCTTAGCTAGTGCTGCTGTAACACAAATACCACAAATGGATGGCTTTAATGAACTGAAATTTATTTTCTCACGGTTTAGGAGGCTTGAAGCCTGAATTCAGGATATTGGCTCTAGGGGAAGGTTCTATCCACTCTAGGGGAATATCTTCATCTCAGCTTCTCTAGCCCCGGTGTTCCTTGGTTCCTTGGTGATCTCCACGTGACATCTATCTTTCCCCTATTGGTGCTTCTATGCTTCTGTGTTTAAACTGCTTTGTATTTCTCAAAAGTCATTAGGTATCCTACACACCCTACAATGATACGGCCTCATTAACATAACAGAGAAAAAACCTATTCCCAAATGGGATTACATCCACTGGTGTAGGGGCTAGGATTCCAACACATATGTTGGGGGGATATAATTCAATCCATAACATCCACTTTGAATTTTTTTTAAAATACAATATTGTGTTTTTGGTGAAAGTTTACACAGTAAATTAGGTTCCCATTTAACAATTTCTATACATAATGTTCAGTGACTGGTTACGTTTTTCACAATGTGTCAGCATTCTCATTTCCATTCTGGTGGTTCTGTTTTCATTAATCTAGCTTCCCTGCCCCCCCCTTCTCATCGTTCCTTTAGGGTAAATGTTGACCGTTTGGTTTCATGTTAAAAGGGGCGCAGTACTCATGGGTGATATTGTTTATGAGCCAATCTGTTACTTGGCTGAAGGTGATCTCTGGCAGTGGCTTCAGTCCCATGTTTAAAGGATATCTCAGGACAGTAGTCTCAGGGGTTCCGCTAGTATCTACTGGTCCAGTAAGTCTGGCAATTTTTAGGAATTTGAATTTTGTCCTACATTTTTCTCCCTTTCTAATCGGGACCATCTATTGTGTCCCTGGTCAGAACAGTTGGTAGTGGTAGCTGGGCACCATCTAGTTCTTCTGGTCTAAGGATACTTCTATTCCTTGGATGAAGTGAACACCAGGGAAGGTAGCTAGCAGGAATTGAACTTTCTTTACAGTATCCCAGCCAAGAGGGCTGTCTGCTGCATGAGGATCCTGTACCTGGAGAGGGATTGAAGGAGAGTGAGAAAAGTGTGCATTGTTTCTACTACAGTTAACGAATAACACTTTAATCTTTCTGACTATTTGGTTATGCTAACTGCTATCAATTTATATACATTGGCTTAGTATTTCTGGTTCCTTTTTAGTTCTGTAGTTATATTTACTCATTGTTCTTCCAGATGAATTTAGAATAATTTCATTAAATTCCAAAATGAAATTGCTTTGTTGTTTTTCATTGGGAAAAGTATCTGTCAAGGCCAAGGATTGGGGAACATAGGGAAAAATGTGAACTCCCATACACTGCTGGTGACAGTGTAATTTGGCACATACACTGTAGAAATGAACAATTTGGCAATATCTGATGAAAATAAGAATATCCTACTGGCCGGTGATTCAACTTCTAGATACACGTCTCAGAGAACTCACACACAAGCACAAGGGAACACGTCAAGTACTTCATTGCAGCATTGCGTATAACAGCCAAAAATTGGAAATAACTGAAATGTCCACCAACAAGAAAATGGACAAACTGATACAGTACTCATTCAATGGCCTGACAACATTTAAAATAAATGTTAGAGAAACATATGTTAACATGGATAAATCTCAAAAACATGAGTGAGAAAACAAATCTCAGAAGGTTATGTACGGTGTACCATTTGTATAAAGTTCCAAAAACTTGAAAATAATCATATATGTATATATTGCTTATGGATGCATACATATAAGCATATAAGACCACTTATGATATTGATAAACATCAAAATCAGGGCAGCAGTTACCCTTGTGGAAAAAAGGAGAGGAATGAAATGAGATAGGGCTATAGATTTCAACTATAATGGTTTCTTTTTAAATAAAACAAGCAAATATGTTAAAAATGTTAAGATTCTTAAAGCTGGATGGTGGACACGTGTTTATATTGTTTTCTGTATGTTTGAAATGCTTCGTAATAAAAAGGTACAATACAAATACTAGCAGTTAATATTTACTGACAGACAACCAGGGTGATAGGTTAGTACACGATGAGAACAATTATTTCCAAGTGTAGGAGGAATACCGATTTCTCCCAGGCTTATATTTACTAATACTTAATATGTGCCAGGCACAGTGGGAAAGGAGGTTACTTGCATTAATTTACTTACTCTCCACAATCACCCTGTAAAGATGATGCTGCTATAATCCCCATTTTATAGATTAGAAAACCCAGGCTTGGATTGGAAATGTACATAGCCCATGGTCATATAGCCAGTAAACAGCAGAGCCAGGACGCAAACCAAGGTATGTCTAAGTCCAAAACCTATACAGTTAATTGCTATGTTATACTGTGAAAGGTTTTGTAATTGTTAGGTGCTGTTGAGGCAGTTTTGACTCACAGCAACCCCATGTGACAGAGCAGAACTGCCCCATAAGGTTTTTTTTAGCTGTAATCTTTACGGAAGCAGATTGTGAGATCTTTCTCCCGCAGAGCTGCTGGGTAGGTTTGAACCACCACCGTTTTAGTTGACAGCTAAGCGCTTAACCGTTGCATCACCGGGGCTCCTTTTGTGAAAGATTTTATATTTAAAAAGTTAGTCCTCCCCTAACCTTATTTGATTCTTATAACATTATGATATATGTGGGATAGGCATTATCTCCACTTAAAGTTCAGGCTTAGGTAAAGTATCACTCAAACTCACACAGCCAGTAAATGTCAGAATGTGGACTTAAATCCAAATCTTCTGTCTTGTGTGATTGTCCCAAGTACCACTGCTGTCTTCATGGAATTATACGATTAAGGACATGTATTCCTTCATTCAACAAATATTTGAATGCATACTATAAGCTTGTCACTTGGGATGAAATTCATTCACAGTCTCTCTGTCCTGAAGGAGTGTAGTCAGAGAGAGGCTGATGGCATTCTGACTACACCACCTTTCTGACTTAAAAATTGTGTCTGGCTCCTCTAGTTTCCTACACTTCTCAACAAAATATTCCCTTTATTTCAAAGTTAGGGGAGGACTAACTTTTTTCCCCCTTAAATGTGTTCTTCAAAAAGCTACAGCAAAACCCTGCTAAGTGTCCACAGATGTGACATCTGGAACATCATACCCCAAGCATGTGAGAGCCAGAGTGTAGGCCTCTGTCTGCTTGGCGCAGACTTACATCCACGAGGTCACCTAATAAAACCTTTTACGATGTCCAAAGAAAGAACGTAAGGGCTTACTTGCTAAAGCTCTAGGGTTAAGCTCAAGACTACTCAATAGGCCAAGTTCAGGGTAGGGAAAAACAAAGAGGAAGAAAAAGTGTTTGTGGGGCCTGTTGTTCTGGGCAAAGTCTCCTCAGACAGATTCTAAGATTGGAGACAGTCAACCGTAAAATGGAGACTAGAGACTACAAAGCAGCAACGTGCACAAAACCAACTTTAGAGTCACAGTTGGTGAAGAAGTAAAACGTAACATTCCGCCTTGTAAGTCATCATTTGAATGATGAGTCACCGTGGAAGGGGCAGTAGGTGTAAACACTACCCAAAACCACCTGGGCTCACTTTGCAGCTCCTTTAGCTGGAATATGAGGGTGGAAAGCCTGTCCCTCTGTTGGGCTGGTTCCTTTTCCATTGGCAAAGGATAAAGGGAGTTTTTGAGAGATTTCTTGCATCCCAAATTTCAACTTGGGACACAGGAGGAGAGGCTTGAGGGAAAGAAAGGAGCAGTTCATGGCCACCTGCGTGGAGGACCACAGCATGGCGGATTATGCTTGAAGACGTGGGGACAAGGCCTCCCTTTAGCACTGGTGCTACGTGACCTTTTAGCAATATTTACTGAAAGAACCTCTGAAGGGGTTTACAGGAGGCTACTTCTTGCTGCTGTTACAGAGTCTTCGCATTGTTTGGAGCTGGTGTTTTGGACTCTGACCCAGTGTGATCACACCTTCATTTCTGAGGCTTTCCCCACAGCTCTGAGGGGTCCTGGGGAGCAATCTGCAGGCTTAAATTCCTCTCTGGTTTTGCTCTCCAAGGGCAGAGAAAACTGTTCCCTTGCAGACAGACATAAAATTAACAGGATCCTGGAGTGGCTTCAGTCAAGTTGCTAGATGGTCAGGTCCCCAGCTACAGAAGGGCCTCGATCTTGCTCATCATTGATCTCTAAGATTTAGCAGTACCAGGTTGGTTGCTAACTCCTTTGTTTTTGGCAACGTTTCCTCTGCCTTAGTTTCCCTATTTCCCCATAGGTGAGTGAAGTTTGAGAGAGGTTTGACTTTTCTCACTATCACCTTCACAATCAGCTTCTTGAAAGAGTTGCTCACACTTTCCCACTTTCTCATCTCCCACTCTCAACTTATCCTCATCTGGTTTCTACCCCCCGACTCCACTAAAATGCTCTTATTGCCTTAATCCAGTACAAACCAGTTGCTGTCAGGTTGATTTCGACTAGTGGCGATCCCATGTGTGTCAAAGTAGGACTGTGCTCCATATGGTTTCCAGTGACTGATTTTTCAGAAGTAGATCACCAGGCCTTTCTTCCCAAGTGCCTCTGGGTGGACTCGAACCTCCAACCTTTATGTTAGCAGCTGAGCATGTTAACTGTTTGCACCACCCAGGGATTCCTTAAAACTATTTTGTTGTCAGTTGTCATCAAGTCAGCTCTAACACATGGCAACGTTACGTATAACAGAATGGAACGTTACCTCATCCTGGACCATTTTCCTGATCATTAGTATGTATTAGTACATTGATAAAACGCTAACTCGTTGCCATATGGTCAATTCTGAATCCCAGTGACCAAGCTGGATGGAGTAGAACTGCCCACAAGGTTTCCAAGGCTGTAATTTTTATGGAAGCAGACTGCTACATCTTTCTCCCTCAGAGCAGCTGGTGGGTTCAAACTGATGACTTTTTGGCTAGCAGCCAAGTGCTTAACCAGTGTGCCACCTTGGTACATTGTTACTGGTACTTAAAAAAACATTGTGAGTCTTCATCATGGCCTGGCCCCTGCTGACTTCACCAGCCTCCCCTCAGATGAGTCTGCCCCTCCTTTGCTGCTCCAGCCACACTGGCTTTTTCTCTCACTTCCTCAGATAGCTCCTGTTCCTTCTTGCTTGCCTCTGGGCTTTGTACCTTCTGTCAGGGCTGTATTATGACTTTTGTGGCCTCTAGGCACTTTGGCTTTCATGAGGCCCCTTAATTTAAAAAAAAAATTAAATCATGTTTTATAACTGCATTGGTACAAAGGTTGTATTCATTATTGTTCATTTTTTTCTTCAGATTTTAAAAGATTTTTGGGGGCCCCGAAAAGTATCGTGAGCCTGATGGTAAGCTGACCCTACTTTATATCCCTTCTGTCTGAAACACATCCATTGCACCTTCACTGCACCAGGAGCGGGGCAACCCCAGCTAGCAATATGTCAATTGGGAAGAACCACTGTGCCTTGAAGGAGTGCAACAGTTAAGTGCTTGGCTGCTAACCAAAAGGTTGATGGTTCGAGCCCATCCAGTGGCTCCACAGGAGAAAGACCTTGCAATCAGCTTCTGTAAACATTAGAGCCAAGAAAACCTTATGGGGCAGTTCTGTTCTGTCACATGGGGTGGCTGTGAGTCTGAACCAACTTGATGGCACCCAACAACAACAACCATGCCTTGTAGAGTGGATATAGCTGCTGAGTAGGGCAGAGAGTGGATCTAGTCTCAATTCCCATCCCAGGGAGGTACAGGAATGGATGGCAATGGTCAGCCTGAGCTCAAAGCAAAGAAGTACCCAGCTGTGTAATCAGCTCAGTTTCCAGCTCCCTCAGCTGAAATATGAGGATGGGGAGCCTGTCCCTCTGTTTCCTACAAGGTCCCTAGCTCCTGGCTAGCGTGTAGGTGACCACGGTCCTCTTGGCTTTAATGTGTTTTCCACCGCACGCCAGCTACTTTGCGTTGGAGGAACCTAACCTTAAAAAAAAAGAAAAATGATCCATCCCTCAAGTCTTGAGTATGACACTGGTGGTGGTAGATTATAAAATATAATCAAGTTATGCTGACCTAACTTTTTTCCCAAGACCTTGGAATTATAAACTCGTGTTAATTGGAAAGTCTCTGGTAGATCTTGAACTTCATGAAAAAGTAGAATAAATTATAATAGAAGGCAGGGTGATTTCCTTGCATTCTATCGTATATCTCTGGTATTTTTGCAGCAACCCAATGGTAGCAGGAAAGGGAGCGGAAAACCATGTTTTGTTTGAACAGTATTCTTTCTCTTTTTATGTTAACCCCAAGCTTGTTTATTTTCCTTCTTTTTCTTGAATGTTAAATCAGCTAAAAGACTGAAAGAGGACTAGCAGAGGGTTTTATCAAAGGGGATGAAAAATCTAAGTTTGCCAGTCTTACATGCTAGACTTATCTTTGCCTTTCTCATTATTTGTCTGTAGACTAGGTGGTTGAAAGGAACGGTCTGGACAGATCTGCCATCATTTCATGTTCTTTGCATCAATACTTTCCTATGCAGACAGTCTTAACAAGAGAAGATTGTAGTCAGGAAAAGTCCCTATCCAATTTTTTTAGTCAAACCCACAGTATTTTCCATTCCCCCTTTTAATTACATTTACTCTGTTGTGTGGGTAAGCAGACCACATTGCTTGCTGCCTAAATTATTTTTCAACTACCAAATTGCTATGTCCCCGAACACATCCCCAAATCATCTACATGTTTTCAGGCAAGCTGTCTTTTAGGACATTGAATTATATTCTTTATTATAATATATAATTATAGCATCAATGTCTATATACCCTTTGTTATAAATATATGTAATTAGTTTTTTCCTGTTCCAAAATTATTAAAACAGTTCTTAGGTATTAATGGGTACTGTCAACAGAGTAAGTATCGAACAGAAGATTGGGAGGAAAATCAAGAGAAAGCAAAGTTTCCATAGATTAACCTACTAACTTCATACTTGCTGCCATGCCTCTGAATATGTTTTTGACAGTTAGTAGTTGGTGAATTTTCCTACCTCTT
Source organism: Trichechus manatus latirostris (assembly GCF_000243295.1). Lineage (NCBI taxonomy): Eukaryota > Metazoa > Chordata > Mammalia > Sirenia > Trichechidae > Trichechus > Trichechus manatus. The sequence goes on from NW_004443973.1 coordinate 10,453,143, forward strand.
TTGAATTAGTCTGTGAAATCAAATGGGTCATTATAAAGCCTAGATACTCAGTAACCTTATTTTATCTTGTCAAAATCAGTTCCATTTGAAGATGTGCAAATTCTATTTGTCATTACTTAGCAAATGTTTCATCGTGCTGGAAAATGGACTCTCTGCTTTTGTCAAGAGCTCAAGATGATAATAAATACCATGGTAATACAAAATGGCTAATGGGGCTGAAAAGCCTAAGAACTTAGACCAAGACTATCAGCAATAAAAAATACAAGGAAGAGAAAGAGTAGAAAGGGCTCTCTGAACTCAAGATACTAGGAATTTCCCCAAGACCCCATATTTAATAAGAAACTAGACATAAAAGGGTTTTCTTAGTATGATCATTTTTCTTCCCTCTAGTTTCGTGTTGGTTTTATACTTTCCAAGATGATTTATAGGTCTGGTTTTAATTTCAATTCTTGAAAATAGGACTTGGGGCCTTAACAGTCTTCAATTCTCAATTAATTGAACCCGCTTACAGAAACCATTCTATCTGGTGGTCCAGGAATGTGCAGGAAGATATCAGAAGGTACACTGTGAGACTCAAAAATAAAATCTGGACTATGTAAGTCTGGTGGCAGGAAGGGCTCTAATTCATTTGCCCATCAATATTGGAAACTTGGGTGAAGAAGGTGTGTGTCTATGAGTGTAGTGTTAATGATGTACCTGATTAATATAATAAAGCAGAGTCTATCAAGGCTTTGCCAAAGTTAATTAGCTCTCTCTGTTATATGATGTTTCATTGCCTTCTAAAGTTTCTTATGGAAAGTCTCACAAGAGGTATTTTATGAACAAGTTGTAACTATTTTTATGGATTTTAGTGATTTAGACCAGATTCATGACCCACAACCACACCTGCCATTACGAGCGGTATAGACTTTATTTTTCCCTGATTTTGTGCAATGAATATCAATTTTTCCCTCCTTTAAGTGGTGCTTAAGAATGACGTTTTAAGAGTTACTTTATGTGGTCCTTTATAACTGAATGAAAATGACAGGAGATTTTGAGATGTGTAAACTAACCTTGGAACTGGGAGTTCCCCTTAGTGTTAAGTGCCATAGCAGTTTCGCACAGAATATTATGGTAGAGTAAACGAGGGGTCATCTAAACTAGAGTTGGGGTTCATGGAAGGTTTCCTGGAGGAGTGTTAGAGGCTGAAAAAGAAAAAGTTGGATAGATAAAGAAGAGTAAATTAAATAGTAAACTCCACATATCTATTTGATTACCACTGTTTCTTCAGGGCTTAGCAGAGGACATACTTAGGTATAAAACCAGTTGCTGTCAAGTCCATTCTGACTCATGGCGACCCCATGTGCCTGTCAGAGTAAAACTATACTCCATAGGGTTTTCACTGGCTGGTTTTTTGGAAGTAGATCTCCAAGCCTTTCGTCCGAGGCATCTCTGGGTGGATTCAAAGCTCCAACCTTTCTGTTAGCAACCGAGAGCACCACCCAAGGACTCCTGCTTAGGTATATTGGGCAGTCAATAACTATTTGTCCAGTGATTGAGGAAAGGACTACTAATGTGCTGTCCTTCCAAAGTAACATGTTGCGCTTAGCAGGACTGTTTGGAAACACAATAACTTAACTTCAATGGAAATGAATTGGGGAGGAGTAGACTACTGGGAAGAGTGTAAGAGCAGATTGTGCCTCAGATTAAGTCTTCCTAGGTGGCTGCCGCCTCTATTTTCAGCATTGGGAATGCTGAAAGGAAAAACCAAAGAGGTAAGTGCTTATGATGATCACCTGAGCTCTCTTACTGAGTGGAATTCAGGCTCTCATCTGGGCTAGCCAAGGATGCGTGGTGCTTTATGGAAGTGTCTGCAATCCTGTGAAGATGCCAGATAACCACTGGGTCCAAACTCAGCCTCAGCTTCCACCACCAGCCAGAAAAAACGCTGCAGAAAAGTGTTTGGGCAAAACCAAAAGGAGTGTTTGCTTGTTATTTTCATCAGGTTATATTCTCGTAAGCCCGAGGGAATTTTCTCTTAACCTGTGTTTTAGTGAAATAATAGGTAGGAGCTAATGTGTCTGTACTGTTATAAAGAGGAAATGTACTAATTTGCCACTTTCTCTTTGTCAAAATATGTTAGAAGCAGGCCTGCAAATTAACACCGTCCTGAAAGCAGTAGGGAGAAAACAACACAGAGGGCAGGGTGATCTCCCTAACTCTCTAGTATTTTTGCAGTAAATAGCAGAAAAGCAGAAGCGTGAGTAAGGTATGGTAGGTAGGGCGTGTGCTCAGGCCACTGCTTGAGGAGAAGCGCCAATGAGCAGTTCTATCGGCCATCGCGGTTTCCATCGCCAGCTGTGAGAGATCACTCAGCAATCTAAAACTAATTGCCGTAGGCACTGTTTTCTGTACATAGGCACCTGAGGGAGGGAACAAGGATGTTTCATTTTTTATTTTCACTGAGTAGAATTCTAGTAGAATGGACGCTTTCTCCACTGTCCTTCTTCACCACCCCTTGACACTTTTGAAGAGTACCGTTCAGTTATTTTTTGGAACATCTTTCAATTTGGGTTTGTCTGATGTTTTATTATGATTAGACTGAGTTATGCAATTTTGGTGAGAATACCTCAGAAATGATATGCTCTTCTCAGTACATCATATTGGGGGTACATGATGTCCATTGCCTTGTTACTGGTAATGCTAATTTAAAGATATCAATATACACCAAAATTTTCCAGCAGAGACTTTGCTTCAGTAGCTCTGCCATTGAAGAGAATTTGATGGCTGCTGCAAAGTTCTTCCCTGAACTACAGCCTCCTGTTCTTTGTCTTCTGTGACCTCTAACACAATCCTAAATGTTAGGAGGGTGAGTGGTCTGATGGTGGCCTGGATGCACAGTGGAGGTGGAGGACAATGAGGTCCCTTGTCACATTTCTTATTCTTTTTTGTTCTGATACTTTCTCTTCTTCCACCTGGTACCTTTGAGCTAGACAGGTCTTGCCTCTTGGACATCAAACCCTTCTTCTTACCTCACTCTCAGATCCTTCATTAAAACTTACCCATCCTATGTCCTATTCTTCCAGGACTCTACTGGGGGGCAGAAATTAATCTGGTTAGTAAATTGGTACTAAGTTGCTAATGATTGATAATAGATTGATAGTATATTACTCCTTTATTATATGTATTTTTACCACAAAAAAATAATATATTACGTCTTTAGATAGAACCTGTATAAATTTTTATAGATTGGGCTGCAGCATTTACATTTTAATAGAGACCTGCCAGGCTTTAACCCAAGAGGAGATGGAAGGTATGAATTTCATGGCACAGCCAATAAAAAGATGTTTTAGGGCTGAGTTTTCCTGCATTTCTTAGCACACTATCTAGGTAGGTAGTCTGTCTATGCAAAAAGCTAATTCAGTTGATAGACAAAAGTGGTATTCAGAAGTGGTGGGCCAATTGGAGAGGAGTATTTATAAACACTTCCAAGCTTTTTAATATGCTAATCGACTCGATGGCAACAGATTTGGTTTTTTGGTTTTAGTATGTAAATTTAGTATAGAATTGTTGATGTGTGCCATCAGTGATTCTGACTCATAGTGACACTATAGGATAGAGTACAACTGCTCCATGGGGTTTCCTAGGCTGTAATCTTTAGGGGAGCAGATCATCAAGTCACAGAGTGGCTGCTGGATTTGAACCACCGACCTTTCCATTAGCAGCCTAGTGCTTTAACCATTGTACCACCAGAGCTCCTTAGTATAGAGTTAAAAAAACAAAAACAAACTTGTTGCCGTTGAGTCGATTCTAACTCGTAGTGACCCTACAGGACAGAGTAGAAGTGCCCATAGGGTTTCCAAGGAGCAGCTGGTGGATTCAAACTACTGACCTTGTGGTTAGCAGCCGAGCTCTTAACCACTGTGCCATGAGGGCCCCTAGTATAGAGCTAGGTATAGTACATTTATTTACACCCTTGTCCAGGAACAAAGGAGAAGTACTGCAGTAATCCAGCTTCAGATAGAGGTCCACGAGTTCATAAAATGTCATCAGGCCCTGTTCTCTTCTCCTTGGTTGCCCTTTACTCTTCAAAGACCCTCTACCTCCATCCCTTGTAGCTTTTAAAAAACTATTTTGAAAGAATTTTAAACTTACAGAGAGGTTGCAAGAATAATACAGAGTTCCTATATACCCTTCACCCAGCTTCCCCTGATGTTAACATCTTGCATGACAATAGTACAATAATCAAAACCAAGAAATTCACACTGATAGAAATAAACTAAAGGCTTTATTTGCATTTCACCCGTTTTTCCACTAATGTCTTTTTCCTGTTCCAGGATCTGACCCAGGGTCTCACATCACATTTAGTTGTCATGTCTCCTTCATCTCCTCCATTCTGTGATGGTTCCTCTTTTGTAACCTTGACACTTTTGAGGAGTACTGGACAGTCATTTTTAGAACATCCTTCAGTTTGGGTTTGTCTAATGATTTCTCAGGATTAGACCAAGTTATGCAATTTTGGTAAGAATACCTTGGAAATGACGTGCTCTTCTCAATATAGCATGTTGAGGGTACATGATGTCCATTGTCTTATTACTTTTGATGTTAATTTAAAGTGGTGTCTGCTAGATTTCTCCAATGAAAAGTTATTATTTTTCTCTTTGTAATTAGTAAATATCTTGGGAAAGATACTTTGAGACTATGCAAATATTTTATTTCTCCTCAAACTTTTTCCTGCTAATGTTAGAAACCATCGGTGGATCTTGCCTGCAACAATTATCAGTATATTATTTTGATAGTAATTTTCTATTTTCTTTATTCTTGCAACATTTATTGTTGGAATTTTTCTGTAAGGAAGAGCTATCCCTTCTTCTTCATTTATTTATGTATTCAATTATTTATTGATATCATTATGGACTCATGGATGTTTATTCTATGGATTATTATAACTCCATACTCTATTTTGTTGCTCAAATTGTTCCAACTTCGGTTATTGGGAGATTTTCCACGTCCTTCAATATACCTTCATTCCTTTTTTGAGCCCTTCCCTACTTTTTGGCACCAAAAGATGCCACAGACTCATCCTATATTTTCTCTAAGCCAGCCCTGGAAGCAATCACCTCTCCAAGGAGCTTTGGTTATTTTTATCGGAGAATAAAACCCAAGATTAGAGTGCTAGGTGTGCTAATCAATACTGGGGTGTCATTGCATCTAAGCTTTCTCAGCAGACAGAGCTAGGAAATATATGTATACTAAGCCATGCGTACACACATGTCTATATTTCTGTATCTGTCTATCTGGGTATATATTAAAAAATCATAAATTCATACTGGTACCTCCAATTTCTAATCCAAAACCTCAAGGTCCATTCTAGCCTTCCTTCTTTCCTTATTTTTAACTTCTTTCTTAGACAGTTAGAAATCTGGATGTCTTTATCTACAATATATTTACTTATTTGTTCAACCCTAACGTCCCTGGGTGGCTCAAAGGTTTTGTGGTTGACTAACAACCTAAAAGGTTTGTGGTTTGAACCCACCCAGTGGCACCATGGAAGAAAGGCCTGGTGATCTGCTGCTGTAAAGATTACAGCCAAGAAAACCCTCTGAGCAGTTCTACTCTGTAACAAAAGAGAATGAAGGTAATCAAAGGCTCAAAGAAGAAATTAGTCCATGGGACTACCATATTTTTAAGCAAATAACACACACCTTCTAAATTTGTTTGCTGGCTGTTCGCTCCTGCTCACGAGGCGCCCTCACAAGCCCTGCTATGCCAATCCTTCTCCACATGTTGCTGTGAAAAAAAAAAAAAAAATAGCATAGAGCACCTAAGAAAATACCTCCTTGAGGGGGAGGAGGGGAGGGAGCAGCAAGCAAACAATGCAGAAGATGTGCATTATTTGCATAAAAATACAGTAATAGCCCACAAAAATCACAGCCTTCTCTAACGTGAGACCAGAAGAACTAGATGGTGCCCAGCTACTCCTACTACCATTCTGATCAGGGACACAGTAGAAGGTCATGAATAGAATGGGAGAAAAATGTAGAACAAAACTCAAATTCCTAAAAGAAGTCAGATTTACTGGACCAATGGAGACTAAATGAACCCCCAAAAATATCACCCTCAGATAACCTTTGAACTTGGATTTGGAGCTATTTCTGTAGATCACCTTTCAGCTAAATAGTAGATTGGCTTATAAAATAAGCACTATCACCTGTAAGTAATATGCTCCCTTAAACAATTAACTACATGACACCAGATGGTCAACATTAACCCAAAAGCAAAGATGAGAAGGCAAGGAGGGAAAGGGAAGCTAGATCAATGGAAACAGAACAAACAGAATGGAAATAATGAGAATGCTGATGCATTGTAAAAATTATAACCAATGGCACAAAACAATTCGTGTAAAGATTGTTAAAGAGGAATCTAATTTGCTGTGTAAAGTTTTACCTAAACCACAATAAAATATTATTAAAGAAAAAAGAAAAATAAAACTCAACTACAACTGGTTATGTCCAATTGATATGAAAAGGACTATTGCCCCAGTTTAACAAGAGTTTTTGCCAGGCTTTTCAGCTTGACCTAGTTTAAGAGGAAGTAAAGAGAAGCTTGATAACTTGAGTACTCTTAATCCAAACTCATGCAGAAACTATGACATGCCCTCTAGACTCTTTTCAGTTCCAACAGGTCACTCTGCCCAAGAGCTGGGCAGCTGCCACCTTGTGGCCAGGACTGTCCGATAGGACAGGAGGGGCCTACTGGCCATCCTGAGTTGCTGTCAGCTGATGTCTGAGATCACTTTTTTATGTTGCTATTAAAATGACAAGGCTTGAAGCTTCTATACAGCAGAAAAACTTTAGAAATTCTATCTGTTGTTGCAAGATTTAAAAGCCACAGAAAACTTTTAAGGAAGATGCAGAGGTTTTTTTTTTAAGATGTATTGTTAACAATTGGTGTTGAGTCCTGGGCTGTGAATTTATTCTAAATCTTTCCTGCAGGTCAGATGCCTTTGGGGATTTACTTGCTCTTGTCCCAGCCTTCACAAGAAATCAGCTACATCCTTTATTCAGCCATCTGTCTTATGTCCCAAGACAAACCTGGGGTCTCTTTGTTAGTCTCCTTCTAGGCAGGAACAATGTTTTCCCTTGGTATGCCTGCTAACCATGCTGTTAACGATCACTTCTCTTTTACTTCCTTCTCTCTAATTAATACTTCATTTACATAGAAAGGAATTTCTTTAATTAAACATTGCATTTCATTAATCTAGCATTCTGCTAAAAATCACATTTTAATACTTCATAAATCCCAGCCTATTTTAAAAGTCATCTGTGTCTTTAAAGGGGCTTGGCCCTTTCTCTCTTCTGAAATGGTAAAATGAATCTATAATAAAATACAATAGTTTTTATGCAGTTACCCAGTGGTTTAATCACAGTGCAAAAACAACATTGCTAATCTGAACAATCTACATGGATGACAACTCATTGAAATAACTATCAATTAACAACATAATTGTCAGTTATAAGTTGCCAAAATTAAAATAAGCAATTGTTACTTTTATAAGGCTTTTGTGCTTTTTTTTTTTGTCTGTTATTCTTTTCCCTTCTTCGTAGGATGTAGATATAGCACAGGGGTCTGGATTAAAAAGTTTACACTGATGGCCAAGTTCAGATTTGGTTTAATCGCTGGATCATCTTTCTTACAGGTTGTTCTGAAGTGAAAACGTGGTGCTAGCCATCAAATTCATTCCAGGCTTGGCAGGTCAAATTTGCCTTGCTTCTGAAGCCTCTGTAGCATCAAATTCAATACAAGGTCTATGTTCTCTTTAATCAGGAGCTATTGTAGACAGAGCTGACATGTTAATTCTCTCCTATTTTGTTCGATACAGATCATGTCAGAGAAAACCCAGCCTCTGTCTGAAGACAGATTCCATTTGTGCTAAAGCAGCTGAAAAGAACGTAGCCCAGCATCATCACTATCATGACCTTAGTGTCTTCCTTTCTACGCCATTTCGACCTCACAGTCTCTGGGTCAATGTGCTCAGGTAGCAGAAGGTAAAGGATCAGGATTTGGTGTCAGAAGGGCATGGAGAAGATCAAAATGCCTCAACCACGTTAAGTGTTTGCCCATCTTTCTCACTTGGCAGAAGACAGTGGGTGCAACCAGATTCCTGGTTATGCAGGGAACCTTCAGGAATAACTAACTAAAGGAATACAACATGTAGTTGGGCACAAAACACTTCATCGTGCAAAATTCATGTCTCACTAGCCAAGATCTGGAGCTAGCTAAAATATGTATGATATAAATACAACGGGTTCATTTGCATTTAGGCCAGCTGATCTGCCCATCATCAGATAGTCCTTCTCTATTTGAAGAGAAAAGCTTGACTTGGAACTTGCAACAAATAGGCTCCTCTTGCCTTGCAGGGGGCATTGTGATATGGTAGGAGCCCTGGTGGCTCAACGGTCAAGTGCTTAGCTGTTAACCAAAAGGTTGGTGGTTCCAACTCACCCAGCGGCTCTGTGGGAGCAAAGACCTGGCAATCTGTTCCCGTAAAGATTACAGCCTAGAAAACCCTATGGGGCAGTTCTACTCTTTTATATAGGGTCACTGTGAGTCAGAATTGACTTGACAGCACCTAACAACACCAACAGACAGAAAATAGGCTTTGAGCCAGACCACCTGAATTTGAATACCAGTGCTAAGAGTTACTGCCAGAGCATAGCTGGGATGCTTTCTTGGATCTTTACTTTCTCGTCTCTAAAATGTGAGGATAATTCCATTTTGCAGGGCTGTTTAGAGGATTAAGTGTGTTGGCACATGTGAAGTGTCTGTTACATTGTTGGTGTCTCCCAGAGGCTGCTCATTGCTAACTTAGAGAGAAAGAAACAATGACACTTTTACTGACCTAAAAATATTTAAGTTAATGAAGTAGTTTTGCTTTTTGATCTTAATGAAAGGGAATTGACAATTTTTTAATTTTAAAAAAAGTCACCAATTTGTGTTTACATTTTAAAACTCACTTTTCAACTCATGGGTTATCCTTATTATTATTACTATGCATAACAACTTCATTGATCATCGATTCCTGAATCAGGCTTTTCTCTGCAGCTGGGTAGGTGCTGTTTGTAAGTGAGCCATTTTTGCAAATAGATGTGACGTGTACCAAAAACAAAACCAAAACCAAAAAAACAAACCCGTTGCCATCAAGTCAATTCTGACTCACGGTAACTCTTTGTGTTACAGAATAGGACTGCTCCATAGGGTTGTCTGGGCTGCAATCTTTACAGAAGCAGATCACCAGGCCTTTCTTCCGTGGTGCTGCTGGGTGAGTTCGAACTGCTAATCTTTAAGTTAGTGTTGTTGTTGTTAGTTGCCATTACTAGTCTAGTGCAAACCATTTGCGCCACCCAGGGACCTTGTGGCAGGTACAGGTGGCATTTAATAATAGTGTAGCAAATACCCTTTGTTTTCTCCCATAATTATACCATCCAAATACTTGTAGTATAGTAAGTGTTTCAAAGAGAGGAAGAACTCTCTATCATCTTCATTTAAACAATTATATCTTTACTTGGAGAAGATATGTCTTTGCTTTTTGTCCATATTTCCCTTCCCTCAACGCATTCCTCAGGCCAGTCCGTTGTCATGCTTGCCACTATCTACTTGGGTGTGTCTAGACATCTGTGTGCTCCTCCAGCTGTGTGGGAGGCTGATGACCTTACCTTGTGGCTCAGCCTTTCAAAGGTTACATTTGTTGCATAAAAGAACAGTTGACTCTCCAGATATGGAATGTCTCATTGCTCCCCTTTTCCACACCATCTGTCTGACCTGGACCCATTCCAAACACTACGGCTTTGCTGCCAGAATGGTCTTCCTGCTACAGAAGTTTTGTAATCTGCTAATTGACAGGGTAAGGAAAATTTATATTTGGGTTACAGCTGAAAAGTTGGATGTTTCTTTGATGGGGCTTTAAATACTGACATATGCTGCTCTGGGTTTTGATTTTAGGCATCCCTGTTTGTGCATGATCACGCTCTCTCCCCTGTGTTCTCTGCCTCATTGAGAATATAGCATCGTTTGGAGAAGAACACCAATATGATCTACCAGGGAATTATCCTCTACTTAGTTTACTCATTAAGAAATGATTTTATTATTATTATCTCCTTGTAGTAGGAGACAGATGGCAAAGAAGGCGTTTGCTTTACTGAACAAGATGCAGTGTTGGGGAAGGCAAATCTCCCTGAATGGTTAATATCTTCAGTAGTCATTCTGTCTAATAAGCATCTTTGTACAAAGCCTGGTCCTAAACTCAGATCTTCATTTATGTGCAAAGCTGTGATCAATTCTTTTTTTTTTTCCCTGCATACGTGCTGAGGGCAGATAAATCCTAGCAAAGGAAGTATTAAAATTGTCCTGTTCAAGTTGACATTTGTGGCTCTCCTCATCTTGAAACTGTGCTTTAAAATTCACTGTGAGCAACTCCCACTTCAATGAGTGTGGTCATGCTCACTGATCCAGACCCACATCCCAAACAGACCCAGACCCCACGCTCTGCACAGAAGCTCCATTGACACATTTGAGGTCGTGCACGAGTGGGGTGGGATTAGTGTGCCTCTGGACTCCACGAACCCCTCTCTCAAGCAGCCCCTGCAACCTGCCCTTTAACAACGATCAGCACAAAGAAAGATGAGCATGAACGCGGATTTCTTGCCTACCTATGAAAACTTCAAAGAAATGGTTCCCAGTCTGGTTCTGATGATCCATGTCTCAGTGCAAAGCAAACACAAAGATCTGAAATCTGCACGCTGATTGGAAATGGTTTTTGGGAAGACGGATTTAATCCCAAGAGCCAAATGATCCCTACCAACAGTGATCAGGGAAAACCAAAGTCCACAGCAAATTTTAATTTGGCAAATGCATAAAATGTTCAAAAGAGTAGAGGTCTCATTTACATTCCTCCCTCTTATATGGGATTTTCTTCTATATTAGTAATTAAAGGGTGCAGGCTCTAGAGCGCAACCATATCACATAATAGCCATCGGGGACACACTAACAACTTCCTTGAAGTAACGCACACTAGGGTGTTTATGGTTCAGTGTCACATAGACTCTCTTTGATCTAAATTAGGATTCATTGGCAAACTCACAATAGGCTCCACATGTACCCCTCTCAACCTCTTTCTTTTAATCATGGAAATTAGAGATGGAAAATACCCATTAAGTCACTTAGTCCGTTTCCCTGCCAGGGTGAAATTGTTGCCTGTGATACATGGGTAGTGCTGGGTCCAGCTTAAGCTTAAATGTCTCAGGGGATATGCAGGCTCCTGATTTTATAATTTTCCCTTAAAATCAGAAAGGAAAAAAAAAAGAGAAAGAGGTTACCCACCTCCTTAGGGGTTGAAGGTAATGCTGGTGGGGTGTGTGAATACACTCATATATGGGGTCAGCTTTCTGGAAACCACATCTCTTGCTGTGGCAATTCCATTACTCATATGGTACGCAGTTAAATTCATGGCCCCCCTCCAACATGTTTTACTCTTCAGCTCCATGGAACTATCCAGACTCTTGGGCTTTGCGAGCAAGCACTCCCAGTTTGGTAAGGCAGGAGGAGGCCCAGAAAAGGAGAGCTTGTCTATTTGAGGCTCTCTGGTTGATTAGCTATTATGAACTGCAGAGCCCCACCTGGTTAGAGTATGATGTCACTGATGTCCTCTGAGCTCATCATTGGATCACTGCTTATCTTGTTCTGGTGAGTGGCCAGGTGAGGTATTTTTATACTTAGAACACTTGGCATCTGAGAGATGAGAAATGTGTGCTTTTGCACAATGAACTCTCTCCCTGAGTCATGTTCAGCAATACAAGCAAGATTGTCACTCAGCATCTGCCCACATCTCCAGCTGATGGAGTCAGTTCTAGGGGGAAGTAGCAAAAACCCACTGACCTTAGCCCCAGTGGGACTGCCCCGAGAGAATATATGGCAGGGGTTGAGACAGGACTTAAAAGGGAAATGTTTTGCATTTTGGGTTTGTTTTAGGGGCTTTCCTTTAGTCTGCAAATGTTGCCCTACCCCTAGGAAAATCTGTTAAGTGAACATTTCAACTTCCGATGCAGATGTGTTAGCCAGTAACCAACTGCCATCGAGTAGACTCCAACTCATGGTGATTCCATGTGTGTCAGAGTAGAACTGTACTCTACAGAGTTTTCAACCACTGATTTTTTTGTAAGTAGATTGCCAGGTATTTCTTCTGAGGTGTCACTGGGTGGACTGGAACCTCCAAACTTTCAGTTAGCTGCTGAGCGCATTAACCATTTGCACCACCCAGGTATGCAATTATTCACTTTATAAGATGGAAGTCTTCCTCTAAAAATTCACTGCAGGCTTTTTTCAACAGTTAACTTCTCTAATGTGTTTGAAGGAGAATCAGGTTTGCAAAACTAGATGTACAACAACTTCTTAGGAAGACACCTATTGTATAAAGCAATGGCAGGTTTCTATTAGAAAAAGTAGGTCTTTCAGTAAGGCCTAATACCATGGCTAATATTAACTGTGCATTCACAGGGATATTTTTCAGGGCTTCTACAATGTACAAATGGAGCCCTGGTGGCGCAGTAGTTAAGCATTTGGCTGCTAACCGAAAGGTCGGCAGTTCAATTCATAAGCAGCTCCTTGGAAACCCTATTGGGCAGTTCTGCTCTGTCCTATAGGGTCGCTATGAGTTGGAATTGATGGCAACGGAGTTACAATGTACAATGTATTCACGATATGATTCTTGTTTTAAATACCCCTGGGTGTTATAGTGGGTCTTTAAATGGAAGAAAATGGAAAAAAAAAAAGATCAGAATCATTTATGACTTGGCCTAGAATCAGAATTCTACAGAGTGCAATTCTAATATTAGATCCCTGTATTTTACTAATGAAAATCTCAATTTTTAAAGCGGATGTGACAGAGACTGCTTGTTGTCCTGCCAATATCCATTACCTTCTGATTTTTCATGCCTACATTACCCAGCTTATCCCCACAGGTAGGTATGGTGTTATGACTGTATTCTGGCCAATGAGATGTAAGGGGCAGTAGTGTGGGACATTCCTGGGGTGGGCACTTAAGGGGTACCATCCTTCCTCTTGCTGTCAGCCTGGAAAACGGGCATGGTGGTTGGCGCTCTAGCCGCCATCTTAGCTCACAGGTGTTATCAGTTAATTACAAAATCAGTAATCAGTTATTACAAAAAAAATAATAATGTTCGAGTCCTAACCCTCAGTACTTGTGAACATGACCTTATTTGGAAATAGTGTCTTTGCAGGTGTAATTAGTTAACATGCGGTCACAGTAGATTGGTGTGAGTCTGTAAAAATGGCTTGGGGGAGGTATCTGACCTCCTCTGACCCCACAAGGGGGAAGGAGCACCAAGATCAACAGTGCGAGACTGACTCCCATGAGGTGGAGGCCAGACAAGCCTCCTCTTTCCACCAACTTTACTAATTCTGACACCAACTGTCCCCTCGCATAGCACTCTTTCTCTGCTGGGTTCAATAATTCATTGCAATGGCCACACAGAACTCACAGACCATATTCATGATTATGGGGTTTATTAGGGAAGTAACAGTTACAATTCAGGCTCAGGAACACTCAGGATACAGTTCTTTCATCAGGACAGCCTCTCCCCAGCTGTGCTTGTAGGCACGCCTCTCCCTGGCCCTCAACCTCTGCCCAAAGGCACTCAGCTTTCTCTCTAAGCCCACCACACTGTCTCCTGCTGCCCAGTCTCTGCTGTCGGGTCTCTCTTGCCACTGCTTCTCACCATCATCAAGGTTACAGCTCGCTTGCTCTCTCCAGGTTCCCTGCTTCTAGGAGCTTCTCAGCTCAGGGATCTTGGGTCCAAAGGACACGCTCTCCACTCCTGGTTGTTCTTCCTTGGTGGTGGTAGGATCCTCTCCTCTGCACTGGAATTGGCTCTCTTTTAAGGCAAAACTGACCAATCCCCTTGGATTACCCTATCACACAGTCCCACTCAGTCACCTGGGTGGGAGTTACAAGACCATGGCTAAAAAGGCCACACAAAAGTAATCCATCAGTAATCAGTTGCACCACAGGGTCCTAATCCAATCTGAGTGGTGTCCTTACAAAAGAGAAGAGACACAGAGTGAGACACAGGAGAGACGCCATGTGACTGCAGTCCTGCTGCCGCTGTAAACCAAGGAACACCTGGGGCTACCAGAGGCTGAAAGAGATCAGAAAGGATCTTCCCCTAGAAACTTCAGAGAGAACACGGCCTTGCTGATGCCCTGAATTTGGAATCCTAGCCTCCGGAACTGTGAGGTGGTACTTTATTATAGGAGGCCTAGAAAACAAGTATAACAGGCATGAAGATCACACCCTTGTCCCAACTAGAAGGTGTCTGGGCCCCAGGCAACTTCATGGAGCTGCTGAAGTGTCGCTAAAGAGCCTTGTTTTACGTGAATGAATAAAACCTAGTTCCTTAAAGTCACTGTTTTGTGAAGGTTTGTTTTTTTAACCAAATTTAATCCTAATATCTGTCACCATTCCTAATCTTGATTTGGTAGGTACTTAACATCTTGTTAAAGTCTAATTTTTTCACTTTCAGTTGATAATCTCACTGTTAGCATTTATCCTTCTGAACATGAATTTAAAATATGTGGAGACATAGGTGCATGGAAGATCCCCAATCTTACAGATTCTCAAATATATGATTGCCTAAAATAACAGTATGGGCATCGAAAGAAAGAGGTCTTTTTCAGTTTCTTATATCCCTTCTATTCACATGTAGGAATGTACATATTCATTCAATAAAGGATTTAAGGAGAACCCAGCCAAAAAGTAACGATCAATATAAATACAATATAAATAAGAATAAAAAGTGAAGACAAGAAAAAATCTAAGAGTAGGAGATCAGGACCGGCAAAAGGTAAAAACAGGCAGAGGTACAAACAGATGAGTTCCAAAGTGGTGTGCGTATATGAAATCAACTGTAGTATGAGAAGAAAAAGGAGTCCTGGTGGTGCAATGGTTAAGCAGTCAGCTGGTAACCAAAAGGTTGGCAGTTTGAACCCACCCAGAGGCTCCTTGGGAGAAAGACCTGGAAAAAAGATTACAGCCTAGAAAACCCTATGGGGCGATTTTACTCTGTCACGCAGAGTCTCTATGAATCAGAATCGACTCAAGGGCACCTAGCAACAACAACAGAAGAAAATATAATCAGAATGCTTTTAAATCATTTTTCTTCCTAAAATGAGAGACATTAAGATTTAGTAATATTTAATATGTAGATTGTCATATTGGCCTGGCCAACATGTGGATTTAATATTTAGTATGTGGGTTGTCTTGGTGCACAGTTCTCCTATGACACACATGGGGTCATCTCACAAGTTGGAATCAGCTCGCCAGCAACTGGCTGTACTGGTAAAAGTGATTAGGTTTGGACACACTGTACTCTGGTATGACCTCTTTAACATAACAAAAGAAAACCCCTATTTCCAAACAAGGTCATATTTACAAGTATAGGGGTAAGGATTTCAACATAACTTTTGAGGGCACACATTTCAGTCCATAACAATCCCCATGCCTCTTAATACAGGCAATAAAATGGCAATTTTTTCTCATTTCCTTGATCAGTTTTTGGGAAGTGGGATTCTTTCATGCTTTCAGATCTCAAAAAGTGCTTTCCCTCAAGCCTGATGTGTGTGTTTCTTGTGCTGTACTGACTGGGTAGGAGCTTGAGCCCCGGAGCCCGGCTACCTAGTTTTGAACCCTGGCTCTATGACTTACTAATGAGATCTGGGGAAATTCACCACTCTGTCTCAGTTTCCTCATTCTTAAAAAATAAAGGATGATAGTAGTATCTCGTAACAATGAAAATTAATTAAGTCAGCACCTGTAAACTGCATAGAACATGCCTAGAACATAGGAAGTGCCCTGTAAAGGTTAGCAGTGATTAATATAATAAGCAAAGGTCATATAAATATAAAGAAACGATGGGCTATGGAATTAGGCTAACTGGTTCAAACCCTGACACTGTACTTTTCATGTGGCGTCCTTAGTTTCCTCCTTTGAAACATGGGGATAGTATTGGTACCTAGCATGTGGGGTTGCTATGTGGGTGACCTGAGATATTGTATGTAATATGGTCAGAACAGGTCCCTGCACGTGAGGGAGCGCTCCACAGTGTTGGCTGAAATTGTTGTAAATGCTGTGTTAATCACTGGGATCTTTGCAGTGCTAACTTTTAGCCTGTAGGTGAATTTTGCATCCAAATAGCTCAGTTCTCCCTGTTACCCTATGTCTTAGTCATCTAGTGCTGCTATAACGGAAATACCACAAGTGGATGGTTTTAACCAAGAGAAGTTTATTTCCTCACAGTCAAAGTAGGCTAAAAGTCCAAATTCAGGGCGTCAGCTCCAGGGGAAGTCTTCCTCTCTCTGTTGGCCTTCTCATCAGTGTTCCCCCGGACTAGGAGCTTCTCGGCGCAGGGACCCCGGTCCAAAGGGCGCGCTCTGCTCCCTGCACTGCTTTCTTGATGGTATGAGGTCCCCCTGTCTCTCTGCTCACTTCTGTCTTTTATATCTCAGGAGATTGCCTCAGGACACAATCCAGTCTTGTAGATCCAGTCCTGCCTTACTAACACAACTGCCACCCATCCTCCCTCATTAACATCATAGAGGCAGGATTTACAACATATAGGAAAATCACACAGTACCAGGAATCATGGCCCAGCCAAACTGATATACACATTTTTGGGGGACATAATTCAAACCATGACACCCTGTAAATGATTGACTGATGGTTTGATGCTTGCCTTAAAATTCAGAACAGGGTTTCTGAGCCTTTTGCCGGACACAGGCACTCATATTGGATGCCCCCCTATTTCTTTTGCTCCGATTTCCTTAAATCTGTGCAAAAAATGACCATAGTATTGCCTAAACAATATACAGCAGTCTATCCTTTTCTTTACAAATTTTTATTCCATAATTGGGTTAACATCTTTGAAGCTTCAATCTCGTGATGTGTTTTGGCTGTATTCTCCTGAGACTCCCAGCCCTGTCGGAATCCTCGGACAGTCTGCTAAGTGGCCTCCTCCCTCCTTCTCAGCTGGATGACGTTTGCTCTGGAGTTGCCAAAACTGTGATAGTCTAGCTTAGCCCACTGACAACCTGCAACATGGAAACAAAGAGCCGTTCCTGTTGGTTAAATTTTAGGTGTATTTTCCCAGCTCAAATGTGAAATTTCAGATAAATCTGTATAATGTTTTAGGAATTTCTCCTCTTGTCTCCGCGCCACACTCCCGTCAGGTTCTTCCGTATGCACCAATTTGCATCAGCTTCCAAACAGATCCCAATTTGAGTGGCCTTCCGGCGGAGGTTGGGGGGAGTCGTGGGTGTCCTCACGACGCTGTTAGAAGTGTTTGTGCTCCCGGCCCAATTGAGACGTCTGGGAATTCATTAAGGTTGGGTTAAGGTGGATGCCAAAGGGCTTTTTAAAAATTTAAATATACTAAACCACAACAAAGCTTATGCTCTGTATCTGCACCGGTTAAACCAGGGCTCCTATTTCGCTGGTGTACTTGGATATGGCTGTACTGGTTGTTCGTATGTGGAAATATTCCATGCTAGTTGGTACCTGCCTGCTGCTTGAACCCCTATCCACCTCGGCACCCTCTGGACTCGCCGGGACCCTCCATTCCTGGATTAGACCAGATGATGAGGTCAAGTTTCAAAGTGCCTCACCATGCAATGGATCTGGCCCCAGGGGACCTCAGACATCCGGTTTCCTCTCTCCGAGTCTCTTTCCTGCCCACTGGCATCCTTGTCTCACAGCAGCCTTCTGCATCTTGATTTGTGAGTGCTTCTGCCACTCACAGCTGTCACCTGGGGGCAAGTTACCAGTGTCCTGTGGCCTCAGGTTGCCCACTGCAAAATGAAGTTGCTGTGTGAGGATTAACTAAGAAAGTGACTGAAGCCCCTGAGCCCAAAAAGGACCCTGGAGGCGCAGTGATTAAGCGCTAGGCTGCTAACAGGAAAGATCCTGGAGATTGGAACCCACCCGTCCTGCCAGGGAGAAAGACCTGGCCATCTGCTTCCATAGAGATTACAGCCTTGGAAACCCTATGGGGCAGTTCCACTCTGTCCTATAGGGACACTATGAATCTGAATGGACTTCCATGGCATTGGGTTTGGGTTTCTTTCCTTTCTTTCTTTCTTTCTTTTTGGTGAGGCCCTGCACTTGACATATGGGAACCTCTACTGAAGCCTAGCTAGCCTTCTCCCCCTCCTCCTCACCATCATCTTCACCGTCATTCTGTGTCCAGGGACCCCGTCTCCTTCTCTGTCACTATTTACCTAGCACCTAGGGCATCAGTGCTCAAGAGCGTTTAGCAAGGGTGAGGTTCAGGGAGGGCTTTTCTTTTATTCTTCTTGCTCTGAATTCGCCAATTCTTCAGGAGTCTTGGGGCGCATTCAAAACGATAAGGGTGTGTTCCCAATTCTCCAGTGACTTTTGGGAAGTGGCTTCTAGCTTTTTATCCCGTAAAGGATAGTCTCCTACACTACTCTACACTACTATACTCCTAAATACTTCTTTTGAAGTAGTGGATAAATGAAGAAACCTCCCTGATGGGCCTTCTAGGTGTGATCCTAGTCTCTTGCTTGCATTTTGCTGTTGTCATTGTTCTGACATGTCTGATCTCAGAGGCCCTGTTAGGTGCTCTGACGGTGGTTCCCAAGCTTTGCTGCTCATTGGAATCACCTGAGTATCTTTAAAAAAAAAAAAGAAACAATACTGGCACCTGTCTCCTCCCCCCACCCCCACTCCCGACATTCTGATTTGATTGGTAATCGGTGTTACCTAAGGTGCCCTGGTAGGGCAAATAGTTAAGCCCTCAGCTTAAAGTTGGCAGTTCGAACCCACCAGCGGCTCCGTGAGAGAAAGACCTGGTGCAAGCCCTATGGGGCAGTTCTACTCTGTCACATGGGATCTCTATGAGTTGAAACAGACTCGACACCTAACAGCAACAGGTGCTATCTGGGCATTGGGAGCTTTAAAAGCACCCCAGGTAGTTCTAAAAATCTGAGGGTTGCTGTGATGGTAATCTAACGCAGTGTGGACACAGAAATACTGGATACATTCTTGATGATTTTTGGGTGTAGTGTGGACTGATGAATGGTATTTAGTTGCAATAAGAAACTTGTTCACTCTCTGCTTATCATTTCTTCCTTAAGGTTACCAGTTGCCGTCCAGTGGATTCTGAGTCTATTCCTACTCATGGCAAACTCATGTGCGTCAGAGTAGAACTATACTCCACAGTGTTTTCAGTGGCTGGTTTTTTGGAAGTAGATCGCCAGACCTGACTTCTGAGTTGCCTCCGGGTGGGCTCGAACTGCCAACATTTCTGTTAGCAGCTGAGTGAGCATGTTAACCCTTTGCACAACCGAGGGACTCCTTCCTTAAGGTAGTAGTTCTCAAATTTTTGTGTGCATGAGAATCATCCCCTGGATTTGTTAAAACACAGGTTGCTGGGTCACACACCCAAAGTTCTGATTCCATAGGTGGGGGAAGGGGGACAATTTGTATTCCTAACAAGTTCCCAAGGGATGTCGATGCGATGTGGCTGGTTCAGGGACCCCTCTTTGAGAAACACTGCCTCAAACAGTCTTTCCTAACCTTTCCTGGGGCACTTGTTAAAAATAAAGATTCTTGGGTCCCACTCCAACCTGCTGACTAGACTTCTCCGGGGAAAGAGCCTGGATGTAGTTTTGTTAGCAGACACCTCCTGGTTTTTATCACTGGGGAAGTTTGGGAAATGGGGCCTTAAAGCTGCACTGAGTGTACAGCTGGACCCACAAGCCTATGTTAGAATAACAAATCTTTGAGTTTAGGTTTCTGGAGTTGCTAGTGGTTTAGCAAGGAGCCCTGGTTGTGTAGTGGTTAAGCACTAGGCTGCTAACCAAAAGGTCAGTGGTTTGAACCCACCAGCTGCTCGGCGGGAGAAAGACGTGGCATCAGCTTCTGTAAAGATTACAGCCTTGGAAACCCTGCTCTGTCCTATATGGTCATTATAAATCAGAATTGACTTGATGGCAATGGGTTTTTTTTAGTGATTTAGTTGGTTAAAAAAAAAAAGGCTGAAGTAAATATATTTATAGAGAGATGCTGAATGTGTACTTTTTTCCCCATCTTTCACCTTTTAGGCTTTTCCTTCTCCGTTCATCCTAAACTTAGCCCTAGATAGTACTAGAGCTTCTAAGGGACAGTGTGGCATGACTTAGCCAAAGCAGTGGATCTATTGCCATACTTTGGCCAGTATTGGAGTATTGCTTTCTTTTATAGAATATAACTGATCTCAATTTATTCCTGAACCCCCGCTTAGCAGATGATTTGGTGGCTGGGGAAGAACTTAAATTTGAAATGTAAAGATAGATACCTCAGTATTTTCTGGTTTACAGTTAGTTCAAGTTCTGGCTGGTAAATGATCAATATTTGGGAGTGTCTCCCTCCTCCCCCTTCCTCTAGCCAAGCTGGTATAGGCAGATGCCTGGGTGCCCAGTGTGTGGTGGGGGGCGGGTGGGGGCAGCGGGCAGGGGGTGGTAGCTGGTCTGTGCCAGGTCTTTGAGTGGTCCTCTGGGTCCTTGCCTCCATGATGACCCCAGTCTAGCAGGTCATGGGATGCCCTGCAGGCATTTGCTGCTGAGGTCTCTCCTCTACTGGCAGCTGGCTGGTGTCCTCACACCACCTGTGCTCTGGCTACGGTGCCATGTAGCTGTGGGCTCTTCTGTAGGACGGATTCATGGGCATCCCCTCAGCAGCCACCTGACACCTGGGTACATCCACTGCCCGTGCCCTAGTGTGTGTTTCACTCCACAGATTCTTTATGGGGGTCTCTGGGACTCTCTTTGGGCAGACTTGGGGGTGGGTAGGGTACTGGAGAGCCAACTGGTTTCCGGGCTACCCTTTCCCTTGCCTTCTGAAGACCCACAGAAAATCTAGGCATCCCCTTGACAAGGCCAAACAGTGTTTGGCACACACAGACCTTCACCCTTTTGCCGGAACCTGCTAACAAGGCCAGATACAGGTCCCCCATCTTCCTGTTCTTTGCCTCAGGATTGATTAGCTACAAGTAGAACTGCTTGTCCATAGAGAAGCCATGGAGAAACACATTTTCTGTTGAAATAACTGATCAACTCTACTCCTGCTTGCAAAACAGCTCCAACTGTAAATCACCCCACCCTTAACTTGTCTCCTCCTTTCGATAAAAGTTTAGGCAAAACCACTATCTGATTGGGTCTGCGGGGCTCTGCCTATTGCCACAACCTGAACAAACTTAGTCTCCTCACTTGTCCGGATTTTGCCTTTGACATCCTCAATACCAGCCTTGGCTTTGAAGGAAAGAAGAGAGTGATCTTGACCCTCTCCGGGCTTTGCGAGGCTACTTTGCAATTTCAAACCTACTGCCTGAGTGGTGCCAAGTTGTTTGCAGTGCTCCCCTACAGGGAGCTTGTAGGGTTTTCAATCTGTGTTTGGGGGATCAAGTGCTCTGGGATTTCCTCTAAACTGCTCTGGTGGTCCCCGCTCCTGGCTTTTGGCCCCAAGAGGGAACCAGGACACAAATGTCAAATGTCAGATTTCTCCCCCTTTCCTAGTGTCTCCTTCCTCCACTGTACTTCTCCTCCCTTCATGGGACTTCCTCCATGTCATGTCTTCCTTCTTCACCCTATGGATTTTCTTGCTCCATGCAGTACCAGGCCTCTCCTTCCCTAGGACATCAGGGTAAAAGGAGAATTAAAGTGCTTCTGTTTAAGTTTTAGAAAATCTCATATTTATAATAATATTTGTTTGCTCTGTTACCATTGCTTCTAAAGGGTCATACATCTTTCAGAATTCCTGGGAAGATTCTAAAGAGGCAAAGAAATCCCACCAAATTTCTCACATTTCCCACAACGCTCAGTTGTGATTCTTTTCAGGTATGTAGTAAAGTCAACTCAATGCTTCTCTAAAATATCTTCCTTTCTCTTTAAGTAAGTTTGTCTTTAATTCTGAAGGTCACCAGTTAGTGGTGTTGATGGCCATGCCCACAACTGTCAAGATTACCCTAGCATCCCTCAGGCCTGCAAGTGATTTTTCTCTTGGGATGGTAAGTCTTGTGCTGGATCAACAATGGACCCATTATACTTTGAATGAGTGCTTCTGGAGCCCTGCAGGAATTTATTCTGCTCATAGAATAAACATTTCTATACAGGCTAGCATTTTTATCTCTGGCAATTAAAGTCTATGTCAGATTTGAGCTTAAAGATAGTAGATTTTGGCTCACTAACATGTGGGGGTGTTCCTGGATGGTGCAAATGGTTATAAAAGGTTGGATGTTCGAATCCACCTGAAAGTGCCTTGGAAGAAAGGCCTGGAGATCTACTTCTGAAATCAGTCATTGAAAACTCTAGGGAGCACAGTTCTACTCTGACACACATGGGGTCACCATGAGTCAGGGTTGACTAGACAGAAACTGGTTGTCATTGACTGCAGAGATGGGAGTCTGCATACACATTGGTAGTGTCTGCTTTTTACTGACTAACCAGGGACAGAATGCAGGTCTCTTGGTTCCTAGACCAGGATTTTGGAATGCTTGCCCATCTCCTCCTTTCTCTCCTGCCCCTATGCCCAGCCACAGCTCCATGCTATCCCTAATGGCCCCTTGTTTTTTTCTACCTCCATATACCTCTTCTCCAGAGGATTGAGCTCAAATCTACTGTCATTAGACTCAAGTCTGACATAGACTTAATTCCCACAGGCTAAAAATGCTAACTTGCGTAGAAATGTTTATTCTACTAACTCGTTCACCAGTATTGGTTGGATCTCTGTTATCAGCATTAAGGAACCCTGGTGGCGCAACTATTAAGCAATCAGCTACTAACTGAAAGGTTGGTGGTTGGAACCCACCCAGTGGCTCCACAGAAGAAAGATTTGCTCTTGTAAAATTACAGCCTAGAAAACCCCATGGGAGCAGTTCTACTGTGACACATGGGTCGCTATGATTTGGAATCGACTCGACGGCACCTAACAACAACATTATCAGCATTGCGCGAGGCATTTGGGAACAAGTACACAGCAAGGCCCTAGACCTCCATTAGTGTAGAACATATTGGGAAAAACGACACAGGCATGTAAAAATTAAATCGTAATACCCAACAGTCTTTGATTAAGATTAAACTACTGATGCCATAAGTAAGAGCTTAAAGAAAAATGTGACCATGCGCTGGAGGAGTAAGAGAAGGCTTCATGGAGGGGACGGGTCTTGGAGACAGGATTTGGGCTGAGTCAAAGCTCAAGGTGGTAGAATGAGCCTGACCAGTGGTGAGATTCCAGTGTGGCCAAGACTCCACATACCTCAGGTAGTAAAGAGCATGGCCACTGCAATTAGTAGCCCACATGTGTTTAGGGAAATGAAAATCTGGGGCAGGTGATTTCTGGTGAGTTGTTAGACATCACAGACATCTACACACTGGAGGAGCAGATGATATGGGAGATACCAAAGAAAGGGATGAGGAGCAAGGAGGGGGTTAGAGTTTGGTTTGTGCCATCATTAAGACACTTCATTGCATAGAATTATATTAAGAACAGATGTCTGTGTGAGTCAGATTGATTCAAGTGCAAAAATGCCAAATTTTAGATGTACTGAACTCTTAAAGCTTTGGGAAAACTGGAAATTTTATGATCTGCTGATTTCAGTGCTCCGTTGGTGTGGTAATCTTACCTAAGAAATGTATAATATGAAATCTATTTTACCTCTCATAAAACTTAAGGATGAAATGTATGAGGGAAGACAACATAGAGAATATTTTTGCAGAACTTGTAGTAAATTCAGGTTATCCTATTGCACAGCTGGGTATGATCATTGGCCTGCCTCCAAAAAGTTATAAAGGGAATATGAGCAAATGCAGCTTTTGCTCCTCAGAGTTCATCAAAACCCAAATCTTTTACAATTCTTTTTATGTTGGCCCTAAAATGTTACTTGACCAAAATAATCTTCCCCTGGATAGCAAAGAATGTCTCATGAGCTACAGATTAATTGGTCAACTTGTCTTTCCAGGTTCTCAATAGCTTATGCTGGCCTACCATTACTACAACACAGATCTTGTGGCTGTTTTAGGGGTAGGAATGATTTAAGGTAATACCATCCTTTTAACAACTCCTGTAGTGCCTCTTACTCTGAATTGTTTAGCATTTTCCATTCGGTTCCCTCAGCTCCAGATAATTTTCCTCTCCATTTTATTTTTTATGTCTG
>NW_004443973.1:10482745-10516840 GCF_000243295.1 Trichechus manatus latirostris
CTCCCTCCCATTTTTTCATTTTACAATGAAGAAACCAAGTCTCAGAGAAGTTCAGGAAATTGCCCTTTGCCACACATGTGGTATATGTGAATTGGGTGACTACGGGGGCCTCAATGATTTCCCCTCCTCTGAGAAAGACCCCTAATACCCACAGGTAGGAGTAGGTACCTGACCCTTATCAGGCCAACTGAGTCATTCCTTAGGGATTTTGAAACTGGAATTTATGAGAGCGCTAATCCCTCATGGGTTCACTACATGGATAAAACCAGTCTGGAAGAAAGAAAGCCACCTCAGAGAGGTACACAGAAAAGAGACAGAGAGCATGCTGGGGGCTTTTGAGTCCTTGGTCCCAGTGGTCTCTGATGTCCAGTGACATGCCTGCTCTTCCCGTATGGGTATGTGAGCCTGCACATAAAGTTTTCCTTTTTGCTCAGGCTAGTTTGGTTTAGGTTTCTGTCTTTTGCAATGAAGAGTCCTAACTAAACTTCCCAGTATGCATGACAGAGTCCAGAACGCTTGCTTTCTCCATCTGCCACATGACATGGATGGAATTTGTCTTCATCAGAACTTCTCGGGCTTAGTCTCGTTGATAACCTGCAAGTGATTTCACTAGGTTACTCTCACCCCATGGCCTTCTTCTCACATTTGGTGGGGGAAAAGGAAGGGAGGCAAGAGTTTAATAACATAAAACTGTATTCAGTGCTATTACCACAACAAATGTTTCCATTCTGAGTATGAGATACCTGAGAGCAAAGACCAGGCCTTTGGAACTATTACATATGATAATAGAACATTTTAACAGTAAACGCATTTAATAGTGTGACTTCGAAGTCTGAATCTAAATGAAGTCTTGTAAGAAAATCTGGAATTAGATTGTCTTTAAGTTAATAAACAGGCAAGCAAACAAACTGTTCAAACATATAGTATGCACAAGGCTGAATTTGGTTGAGAGAGAGAAAAAAAAAGAAAGAAAAGAAAACAGAAAGTAGTTGAAAAGGAGGTAAACAACGTCAAAATTATATGGAAGAATGAGAGAAAGCCTGATGCTTAGCCACGGATATCTATCTGCATGTGCAATACCTCTCTCGTTCCCAAGGACTTGAGGAACACAACATACAAGGCAGGGTCTCGGTCTATTTTGAATATTAGTACAGCTGACAAGCATTGATTCGTCAGACAGTTTAAACATTTGGAAGGTGGAACTAGAGCCCTCAGTACACTGGGCCATCTCGGTCACATTCTTTGTCCTCCCTCTTTTGTCCTTGGGCTCCTCATAGGAGATATGATAAGATAGTCATAGAAGCTCCTCATAAGATAGTTGTAGAAGCTCCCTTCCACCTCTGAAATTGTTTTGTGAGGGTGAATGGAAAAGATAGAACACACAGAGCTTTCTAATGGCATCCCTGTGGACATCCGCTTAGATAACGTGCATCTTCTTGAAAAGGCAGAGGAGGCTGGATTAGCGTCATTGCTGCTTTGCTCGATCACGGCCGTTGGAGGGAATGCACGGATGGGAGCCAGAGAGACAGTTTGACTCCTATTATTTTCCATGACTGAGTTGTATTTGTCATCTGCTTTTAATTAAAAAGAAATTTTTTTTTCTTCCGTCCCCATCAAAACTCCCCACCCCTAGCCAGAGGCATAGTGAGGAGAGGGCAGAGGAGGGCACTTGTCCCCGGGGGGACATCCAAAGGGGCGTCAGATGAGGTGCAGAATGACAGCTGAGGCGCCGCAAACATGAAAGGCGCCTGACTGAGGAAGCTGGACAAGGGGTGGGGGGGAAGGCATTTCTGTTGACCCATTGCTGAGTATCAACGTCTATTCATCTTGAAATTGAGGGAGAAGGGGGACACAATTTAGAGATTGCCACTGGGTGCTTATTATTCTCCCTACGCCTCTGTCCTTGTCCTTTTAAAGGAGTAAAATCAAATCTAAAAACAACAGGATGGGGGCAGGCTTAAACCGACAGACAAGAACACCCTGGAAAATCACAAGTGGAGTATGGAAGAGTGTTAGCTGGAAGTGTCTGCACAGGAATCTCTTGAGTTGAAATAGATGATCTAATATATGAAATCATCCTTGTGACCTCAGGACCAAATTTCAGATTTCAACTTTTGGCTCTTGGTGGTAAGTGGCTGGTTTCTTTTATGGTAGAGGAGAGATAAAATGCAGAAATACGAGTGTTTACTTATGAATAGAGGGAGAAAGTAGCATCTCTAATAGATACTACAGCAAGTCTTAGACTGCTTTTTAGGAAAGTGGGTAATGAATTCAGTGAGGGGGCTGGAGAGGAGCCAGGGGGTCAAAGAGGGATAGGCTAGTTTCCTGAAGGAGCTGGTGTTTGGGCATGAGCTTTCTGGGAAGAAGGTCCTGAAAGTGAGTCCCAGCAACTGTCTTCCAAGAAAGAATCCCGTGAACACATTTAGGAAGAGCAGGAGAGGTGTTCTGAGGTGGGCCAGAAGAGTTTGGTGTTTCTTGATGTAGAAAACACCTCTGGGAGAAGTTCTGGGTCTATGCATCCAACAGCATGTGTCCTTCTCCAGGGTTGGAAAGTGGAACTTGCTGGAGAATGGGCAGAAGATTTATAAAAGAAATATCTGCTCCAGGTGGCTCACAAGCAAAGTCAGCTAAAGTCACTGGATTCACCAGGACACTTAAGAAACAAACAAACCCCAAAGCTGAATGATTTAACACAGCAACAATTTACTTCCAGCTTTTGTTACATATTCCACTCAAATTGGTAGAGGGCTGTGCTCTATCCAGTGACTCAGGAATCCATGATAACAGAGGCTACAGCATCTTGTAGTTGTACCGTCTGGAGTATGCTGCTTCCTCATTAACCTGGAGGATCCTCGGGGGGTTTTCAATGCTTCATTCCAGCAATGACATGGCTTTCGACTCACAGCCCATGGCCAGGACTAGTCACATGACTCAGCCCAACTGCAAGGGGGCTAAGAAGTGAGGTCTTCTGTGGACCCCAATCAAGAAATGATGACGTTTCACATGGCATACAGCATTGATCATTGGGCAGTCCTGGAGGGGTGACATATGAAAAGATAGTTATTCTAACTCAGGAGTCCTTGGGTGGTGCAAGTGGTTAATGAGCTTGGCTGCCGTCATGGATTGAATCGTGTCCCCCCAAAATGTCTGTCAACTTGGCTAGGTAATAATTCCCAGTATTGTGGATTGGTCACCATTTTATCATCTGATGTGATTTCCTATGTGTTGTAAATCCTGTCTCTATGATGTTAATGAGATGGGATTATTGGCAGTTATGTAGACTCAATCTACAAAATTAATCTACAATTTAAACCAATCTCTTTTGAGATATAAAAGAGAGAAGCAAGCAGAGAGACAGGGGGACCTCCTACCACCAAGAAAGCAACACCAGGAGCAGAGCACGTCCTTTGGGACCAGGGTCCCTGCACCGGAGAAGCTCCTAGTCCAGGGGAAGACTGATGACAAGGACCTTCCTCCAGAGCTGACAGAGAGAGAAAGCCTTCCCCTGGAGCTGTTGCCCTTAATTTGGACTTATAGCCTCCTAGACTGTGAAAGAATAAATTTCTCCTTGTTAAAGCCATCCACTTGTGGTATTTCTGTTATAGCAGCGCTTGATAAATAAGACAGCTGCTAATGGAAAGGTTGGAGGTTACAGTCTACCCAGAGGTGCCTTGGAAGAAAGGGCTGATGATCTACTTCTGAAAAATCAACCGCTGAAAACCTTATGGAGCACAGTTCCACTCTGACACACATGGGCTTGCTGTGAGTCAGAATGAACTTGACAGCCACTGGTTTGGTTTTTGGTTTTATTATAATTCAGTACCTGAGAAGAGATGGAGGAATGGGTAAGCAACAGGAATATGTACTTATAAACACAGCACAGGATTCCCAGAAGTTCATTGACAGGCACTGAACTGGCCATTTGGCAGGTGGGTAAATCAGTTGTGTGCTTGTATATTAAAGGGGCGGGAATCCAGGCTGAAATATTTCCTATGATATTGTTTCTGTGAAATCTACTGGCAACCCACACAGTTAATTTGCAGAGCTGTAGAATGTCTTTTACATGTGTAACTGTTTACTCAGAGTATGAAGAGTAATGAAGGCCTTTTCTTTTTTTTAATACAAGAAAGTATTAAGTTATTTTGAGTTAATAATGACTGCATACCCATATGAAGTCAGATGTGACACTCTGTGCGTGTACCTCCTTTCGCCCAAAGAAAGAGGTGGAGAAGGAGTTTAAACATAAGAGCAAAGATGAAAGTTACAACTAAGTAACTCCTTAAGAAAACTGAGTGCTCTGTGTACAGTTGAAATCCCAGGAGAGTGCACAGTGGTGCAAAGTATGTAAACCCATCTAATTTACAGTTGCATATTTCTAGTTGGAAGGCTTTACCAATGTTCCAAATGCTATAGTCATTTCAGTGTAGTTGACATCATTCTTGGATAAAGTAGTGTATTGGGAAGCTGTGATGGAAACATTCTACCATTTTGTTTGTTTTTGCTTATTCTGTGGATTATTAAGCAAATATTCTACATATTATATCGCACGATCTGATGACAGTGCATCAGTGGTATCTGCTGGACTCAGTCACAGTAAATCCAGATTTTTTTTTTTAAAGACAAATATTTAATAAGTATTTGCTGTTTTGTTTCTGCTGAATAAACCCATTACTATTTTTCTTACTACTTAGAGAAGTTCTCTGTGAAAAAAGCTGACTGTGGATATGATCATTTTTTTACTTTGTCAAAACGCTTTTAAAACTTTAATTACAATGTTTCATGCAATATGTGCTTACTGAATGTGTTGTTTATACGAGCTGTGCTGTTAACTGCATCAGGTTGGCCCCGACTCATGGTGACCCATGCACACTGGAAGGAAATGTTACCTGGTCCTGCGCCATCCCCATTGTCAGCTGTGGATTGAACCATTGTGCTCCATAGGATATTACTGGCTGATTTCTGGAAGTAGATCACCAGGACTTTCTTCCATGCCAACCTTAGACACATGTTATTCCTAAGAAGATTTTAAGATTTATTGGATCTAGAATATTTTAAAAAGTAGATCTAGAAAGAAAAAATTCAAGAAAAAAACCAAGCATTTCAGAGCTTCAGAGCAACTTTAAACCTTTACCATGAGGAAGCCAATCACAGTCGACAAGGTGTGGAGTTGTCATCTTCCTTATGGAGCCTGACTAGGCCTGACGTGGTCACATGATTGTGAGGCTGATGCCCAATAAGGAGGTGTTCTCGCTGCCCACAGAGAGCGATCTCTGAGCTCTCAGCGTGCCACACTGAGCACCTCGCCTTTGGCATTGAAGTGGATGTCTCTCAGTCAAGCTTTCTAAGAAACGTGAAAGATCACCATGTTTCATGGATTTTTAAGGTTATCATAAAGAAATAAAATAATATACCCAAAAGAAATGACAGCAGGAAGGCAAATGGAAACCTGTACACCAATGTTCACCGCAGCATTATTCACAATAGCCAAAAGATGGAAACAACCCAAATGTCCATCAACAGGTGAATGGGTAAACAAAATGTGGTGCATACATACAATGAAATATTACTCAGCCATAAAGAGAAATGAAGTTCTGATACCTGCGGCAATGTGGATGAAACTTGAAAGCATTATGCCGAGTGATAGAAGTCAGACACCAAGGGAGAAATACTGTATGACCCTAAACCCACTGCCGTCGAGTCGATTCTGACTCACAGCAACCCTGTAGGACAGAGTAGAGCTGCCCGATAGGGTTTCCAAGTCTGTAATTTTTACTGAAGCAGACTGCCACATCTTTCTCCTGTGAAGCTGCTGGTGGGTTCGAACTGCCGACCTTTGGCTTAGCAGCAGAGTGCTTAACCACTGTGCCACCAAGGCTCCTTTATATGACCTCACCTACATGAAATACTTAAAATAGGCAAATACAGAGAGACAAAAGTTTATTAGTGGTTACCAGAGGCGAGGAGGATGGTAAATTGGGGAGTTAATACTTAAAGGGCACTGAACTTCTGTTTAATTTTGTTTAAACAAAAAACAAGCCTGTTGCTGTTGAATCGATTCTGACTCATAGTGACCCTATAGGACAGAGTAGAGCTGCCCCATAGGGTTTCCAAGGAGTGACTGGTGGATTTGAACTGCCGACCGTTTGATTAGCAGCTGAGCTCTTAACCAATGTGTCACAAGAGCTCCAAAGAGTTTCAGTTTAGGGGGATGAAAAACATTTGAAAATGGGTAGGGATGATAGTTACACAACATGGTAAATGTAATTAATATCACCAAATTGTACACTTAAAAATGGTTAAAATGACAAATGTTTTGTTATATATATTTTAACACATATAGACACACATGCAACACACACACACATATACAAAACCCAAACTAAACCAAACAGACAAAAAAAGAGGTCTCAGAAACTGAGCCAGCAAGGTCTTTTTCCAACTACCAATCCAGCCCCGACACCTTGTGGCCTGGATAGGGCCTCTCTGGCCATGCTGACGCCCTTGCAGGCAGGGTAGATGCTCCTCGGCTGTGACTGAAGAAACCAAGCACCGAACCGCATTACCCAAAGGCCCCTTCTGGGAGAATGCAGACAGGGTGGGAAAAGCGCAAGAGTGGGTGATTGGACTTATTCAAGCTTTTTCTTGGTTAAGTCCAGCCCTCTGTTTCCACTGCAGTGAGCTGGATCCCAGCTGTTTATCTGATGTGTTCAGGGCAATGTACTGGCTCAGACTTATTTGGCAAGGATATGGTAGTCTGATAGTTTAGTTTATCCTCTAAGTGGGAGAGGAATACACATCAAACTACCTTTTCCAACTAAAGATAAAACCCACTTGCTCCCAGAACACAAGAAATGAAAACATGACTTGTGTTTTCTCTGAGTGCTTTGCTTTCCACTCGATTGCTCCAGTTTCTTTTGTTTGGTCTGCTCTGCCCACAGTCTTCCCGATTTCAGGTGATGGCATCTCCAGCTTTCCAGTTATTCAGGCCAAAAATGCTGGAGTCATCTCACATTCAACTGGCCGGGAAATCCTCTTGGCTCTACCTTCACACACTATTAGAATCCAATCACTTCTCACTGCCTCCGCTGCTACCACCCTGGTCCGAGTCCCTGTCATCTCGTGGCTGGACTCCCCCAGTAGTCTTCTGATTGCTTTCCGTGCCTCTGCCTTCCCTCCTTCAACTCATCTGGACGCAGCAGCCAGCGTGATCCTGTTACAACATAATTCAGACCATATTGATCTTCTGCTCAAAACCCTCTATGATGGCTACTGTCAAAAAACAGAAAGTAACACGTGTTGGTGAGGATGTGGAGAAATTGGAACCCTCGTGAATATTTGGTGGGAATGTATGGTACAGCCACTGTGGAAACCATGCAGCAGTTCCTCAAAAAGTTAAACATAGAATTACCAGATAACCCAGAAATTCCACTCCTGGGTCTGTACCCAAAAGACTTGAAAGCAGGGACACAAACAGATACTTGTACACCAGTGTTCATCGCTGCATTATTCACAATAGGCAAAAAGGGGAAACAATCCAAATGTCCATCAACAGATGAATGGATAAACAAAATATGGTCTGCCCATACAAGGCTATTCAGCCATAAAGAGAAGTGAAGTCCTGATACATGCTACAACGTGGATGAACCTTAAAAGCATTGTGCTGAGTTGAACAAGTCAAACACAAAAGAACAAGTATTGTATGATCCGAGTTATCTGAAATATCCACAATAGGCAAATGCGAGAGTCCAAAGCATATTAGCAGTGGCCAGGGGAAGGTGGGAAGGAGAGATGGTGGGTATTGCTTAATGGGTACTGAGTTTCTCTTTAGGGGGATGAAAATGTTTTGGAAGCAGATTGTGGTGAAGATGGTACAACACTGATAACGTAGTTAGTGCCACTGAGTTGTACACTTGAAATGGTTAAAATGGCAATTTTTATGTTATATGTAATTTATTACAATAAAAATGTAAACACACACACACAAAATCCTCTATGCTTCTTCCCATTTCAATTATGGTAAAAGCAAAAAATTCTTACTGTAGTCTATAAGGCCCAAAAGGATCTGGCCCTTGGCCTGGTGCTAATACTACAGTTTCCTCTCCTATTTCTCTTCGGCCATACAGAGCTCCTTGTTCCTCCAGCATGCCAGCCACACTCCTGCCCCAGGGCCCTAGCACTGGTTGTTCCTCTGCCTGCAACACTCTTCCCCCAGATTACGGTCTAGCTTGCTCCTTCACCTCCTTTGTGTCTTGACTTAATGTCGCCTTCTCAAGGAGGCCTGTCTGGGCTCCCCAATCTAAAGGTGCAACCCCCCACCGACATTGCCTATCACCCTTCCTGCCTTATTTTTCTCCATAGCATTTGCGCCATCTAGCATATTGTAAAGGAGCCCTGGTGGTGCAATAGTTAAGCGCTTGGCTGCTAAGTGAAAGGTTGGTGGTCCGAACCCACCAGTGGCTCTGCAGGAGAAGGACCTGGTGATCTGCTCCCATAAAGATTACAGCCTAGGAAACCCTATGGGGCAGTTCTACTCTATCCTATACGGTCTCTCTGAGTTGGAAATGACTCAACAGCACACAGTAACAGCATAATATATATTTTTACTTCTCTTCCCATTAGAACATAAGCTTCTTGGAGGCAGGGATGTATGCCTGCTTGTTCACTGTGGTATCTCCAGCTGCTAGAAGAGTGCCTGGCACATAGGAGGTGCTCAGTAATGACTGGATGTTGGTGGGAACATCACCCCGAGACCGCAGAATATGCAACAGGAACACTCTTCTGCACTAGGCTACACACCCAGAGAACATTAAGGAATTGTCCCATTTCATCTTTTATGTTGGGCTTTGATATATAGACCACAGCTAGAATTGTTGACCCAAGCTCGGACACTTTTGTCTTTCTCCAGAGATTTATGTCTTGATAAGAATCATGGTAATGAGAAGGCAGCACCCTCAGCGACTTCGCAGGTTGAACAGCACCTTAGGAGTTGGGCTTTGTGCCTTCAGAGCAATGCTTCTCATGCTCAAATGTGCACCCGAGTCACTGAGGGATCTCAGGAAAATGCAGATTCTGACTCAGTAAATCTGAGTGGGGGCTGAGAGTCTGCCTTTCTAACAAGCTTCCGGGTGATGCTGATGCTGCTGAGTTAGGGTCACATTTTAAACAACAAGGTTCTAATAACATCTTCTCTACAAGCAAACATTGGAATGGAGCTCCAATAATATTGTTCTGGACCCCGAATTCAGCGTTTAAGAAGGCCAGTGCCCTGGGGCTGTGTTTTGTTAGGCCCCTGGGGCCCCTGACTTCATCATCAGCACCTCTCCTGGGAAGCCTCAGTGTTGATGAGGGCAGCACCCATCACTGGTGCTTCTCCTCACTTTTCAGGGCCCTGCCCCCTTCCACAAAACCCTCAGCCTCATGCTTCTCTAGAATCAGCCCACCTCCAACTCTTTTACAAAAACCAAGCTCCCCTTTACAGAGAAAATGTAGAACATGAAGTCTCAGCTCCCTCAAATTTCCCCCTCACCTCAACTCCGAACTTAGTCTAACCTCCCCTACTTTCCCTCTGATCTCAGAGGAAGAGGTATCCTCCTCCGCCTTGTCCTGGACTTTCATCTCCAATAGACGGAGAGGTTCAGAGAGGGTCTGACGTCTTACCATCTGCACGACCTTGGGCAGAGTATTAGTTTCCCAGGTTTGTCCTAACAAAATACCACAAAGTGGGTGACTTTTACGAACAGAAATTTATTGTCTCGTCTCACCCTTCGGGAGCAAGGGAGAATGAAGAAAACTAAAGATACAAGGGAAAGATTAGTACAAAGGACTAATGGACCACATCTACTACGGCCTCCACCAGACTGAGTCCAGTGCAACTAGATGGTGCCTGGCTACCACCACTGACTGCTCTGACAGGGATCACAACAGAGGCTTCTGGACAGAGCTGGAGAAGGATGTAGAACAAAATTCTAACTCACAAAAAAAGACCAGACTTACTGACCTGACAGAGACTGGAGAAACCCTGAGAGTATGGCCCCGGGACACCCTTTTAGGTCAGTAATGAAGTCACTCCTGAGGTTCACACTTCAGCCAAAGATTAGACAGCCTCATAAAACAAAACAAGACTAATGGGGCACAACAGTCCAGGGACAAGGACTAGAAGGCAGAAGGGGACAGGAAAGCTGGTAATAGGAGACCCAAGGTCGAGAAGGGAGAGTGTTGACATGTCATGGGGTTGTTAACCAATGTCACAAAACAATATGTGTACCAACTGCTTAATGAGAAACTGTTTGTTCTGTAAACCTTCATCTAAAGTACAATTAAAAAAAAAAGAAAGAAATTTATTGTCTCACAGTCCTGGAAGTTAGAAGTCCAGATTCAAGGTGATGGCAAGGCTATAAACCTAAACCAAACCTGTTGCCGTCGAGTTGATTCCAACTCATAGTGACCCCATAGGACAGAGTAGAACTGCCCCATAGGGTTTCCAAGGAGCAGCTGGTGGATTTGAATTGCCGACCTTTTGGTTAGTAGCCAAGTTCTTAACCATTGCACCACCAGGGCTCCACAGGGCTATACTATCTCAAAAAACTCTAGGGGAAGAGCCTTTCTTGTCTCTCAGCTTCTGGTATCTCCATCTTCACCTGGCCACTGTCTTGCCTGTCTCTTTTCTTTTATAAAGACACCACTCAGCAGATGGAATTAGGACTCCCCCACCCCCACGCTGGTATGACCTCACGTTAACATAACTGATAACATCTTCAAAGGCTGTATTTCTAAACAAGGTCAAGTTCACTGGTACCAGGGGTTAGGACTTCAACATAAATTTGGGGTTGTAGGGGAGGGACACAATTCAATCTATAATAGGCGGATTACTCACCATCTCTAAACCTCACCTTATTTGTAAAATGAGGATAACGATAGAATCTACTTCATGGGATTGTTGGGATTAAAGGATCAAATACGAAAAACATTTGGAGCAAGGCTTGGCACAGGCAGTTAAATGTTATTATTTGTCCAATGATCTCTTTCCTCATATCTTCAGTCTCGGATGGGAAGAATGATCAGAAGTACTGAACGTTGCTCCTGTTACCTTAGGGACACAGGGGAAGGCTTAGTGTTTTCTCCTGAAAGCAAAGAGATTCTTCACAACAAGGCTCTCCAGTCTTTTGTTAGGTGTCCCCAAGATCACTGGTGGGTGATGATAAAGGGGGTCAGCTCTGGTGCACCCTGTCCTTTAAACCAAGATAACCCACTGGGATTACCCATACCCTGGGCTCCTCAGCCTTGTCCACAATAGCAATTGTTCTGGACTTTCTTTCTTTCCTCAACACCTTGCTCTTTTCTTCCTATCTACTTCCTGCATCTTCCTGACTTTCCTGCCTGTATTTCTGGCTCTGTGGTAGACCGTTAACCTTGAAGACAGATTTTGGCTTTTCTAGCTTTGACCCTTGGCACCCAAAGGACACTTACTTCCTTGTTTTTGACTGTTTTCTTTTCTGGTCACTATGAGTCCCCTCGCCCACTGAAGTCCAGGCGGCAGGAGCTCATCTCCAGGTAGGGTGAAGTGGCCAGCTCACTTGCTTCTGTTTCTTCTGAGAGAGGATTGGAAAATGGTGCATGATCATCCAAATGCTGGTGATTCGTACTTAGTGATCACTTACTGCTGTCCTGAGTGGCTTGAATGGATTTTTTCATTTTATATTAACTGTAGATCTACAAAGTTTTTCCATCATTTTGGAGCTGAGGAAAGTGAGGCTTACTGAGGTTAAACTTAAAAGCATACACAATGTAAATGTAATCCCATTCATGGGCAACTGAAAAACTTTTCATTCAGTAGCTCCTGTCCCCTCTTTCCCTTGCTCCTGCCACTGTCTTAACTCAGACCTTCTTCAGCTCACGCTGTTACTACCTGTTACTACATCGGCTTCCCAAAGGCACAGCGTCCTTGCCCTCAGGCCCTCTTCCTTGATCCACCCAGTGCTCTGCTAAGAGGGAGCTTTCTGTAAAGGCGTGGTCTTGTGTAAAGCTATTCAGTGCTCTGCCTGTCAAAAGGAGAAAGTCCTTCAGCCTCACATCTCATCACGACCCCAGATCTGTCTCACTCTTGCAAGACGTCTTCTTTCCGAATGTTCTGGCTCCTTCAGCATATGCTTTCTCCTCTGCTCAGACATTTTCCCCCAAACTTGGCCATCTGCAACTGATGATCTATTGAACTCCTACTCGCCTTTCAAGGCTTGCCTTGAACAGCGCCTCTTCTGTTAGGTCATCCCCAGGCAAAGTGAGTCATTTCTGCCCTTTTGTTCCTTGTCTGCTGCTCTTTTAGAGCCCTTCCAACATTGCATTTTAATTATTGGAGTCCCTGGGTGGAGCAACTGGTTAACTAGCTTGGCTGTTAACTGACAGGTTGGCAGTTCTAGTCCACCCAGAGGCGCTTCAGAAGAAAGGTGTGGTGATCTACTTCCAAAAAATCAACCAATAAAAACTACGGGGCACTGTTCTGTTCTGACACGCTTGGGGTCTTCATGAGTCAGAATTGACTCCATGGCAACTGGTTCTAGTTATTTTAATTAACTGTTTATCAACCGTTCTCTCCCGCCAGCTTGTGTTCTCCTTGAAGACAAAGATAAAATGGACTCACCCTCTACCCTTGACACCTAAGCCCAGAGAGTGGCAAGGGGCTCTGTAAAGTTTTAACAAAAGAGACTGACTACTAGCTGTACTCTAAGTTGTAAAAACAAATGCCTCTTTTATGTCCCAGTTATGCTGTTTTCTGTTAGAATGATAATATTTTAGAGGTAGAAAGCACCTTATAGTTTATCTACCCAAATTCTATCATTTTTATAACTAAGGAAACGAAGGGCCAAGTGATGAAGTAACTTGCCTAAGGTAATACCACTTATTCAGGGTGGCACCAGATTAGCCTCCAGCTCTTCTCATTCAGAGTCCTGTGTGGAAATTGGTTGTGGTGCCCAGCCCTGAGTGAAAGAGACATCTTTATACTGGCTCCTAGTATTGCACAGTCATGTATGCACAGTGAAGAAAATAGCCATCTCCACTAATAACACATGCGTATGGTACTTTCAAAGCCCTGGTAGTGCAGTGGTTAAGATCTACGGCTGCTAACCAAAACGTCGGTAGTTCAAATGCACCAGCTGCTCCTTTGAAACTCTACGGGGCAGGGCTACTCTGTCCTATAGGGTTGCTGTGAATCAGAATCAACGTGACGGTAACGGTTTTTTTGTTTTTTTTTTTTTTAAATGGTACTTTCATTTAGTTTCCTGAACACTGCCGACATTGCTGAATTAAAACAATTCTCCGGCATTTATTTTTATGTGGAAAGATTATTAACGGCACTCTAAAATTATTAATGTAGCCTATTATAAATGATAAGGAAAAAGAAACCCCTCAATGCTTTATTTTACTTCCAAAAAGACCTACTTGAGTGTCAGAGAATTATAGATACTAGAAATGGAAAAACAGTATGTTCAGCTAATGTCACTATAGAGTTATTCCTCTTCAAATTTGTAGTATTATTAATGATTCACACAATTACAGTTTCATTTTGGAGAAACAAGGTTTTTGAAATAAAGTAAGTTGATCTCTGGTGTCTTAAATGTCAAACGTGGGTCAGGTCTTACCTTCTCAGACTGCAGAGTCATGATTGTCAGAAATCACATAAATGGGTGAGCACTTCTTTTTTCATTCGCTTACGTCCTCCACCCCTTCCTCTGAAAATTATTTTAGGAAATTCCTGGTCTAATATATGATTCAAAAGGGAGTTACACTTTCTTATGTGACCTCGACGCCCTGGCATTGTGTTTGTCACTGGTGGGGGACTTGGCTGAGCTGGTCATTCATAGTACCTGGTTCCCTGGCAACAAAGATCCATCTGAGAATGGGCACTTGACCCAAACCAGACCAGTCAGAGTCTTCCCTTGGCATTTTTTAAAACAGAAGCTGTCAGAAGGGAGGAAGAAATTCTTTCCTTTCTGGCCTCAATGTTGTTGTTAGGTGCCGTCAAGTCGGTTCCGACTCATAGCAACCCTAGGTACAACAGCACGAAACACTGCCTGGTCCTGGGCCATCCTCACGATCGTTGCTATGCTTGAGCCTGTTGTTGCAGCCACTGTGTCAACCTCCTTGACGATCTTCCTCTTTTTCGATGAGCCTCTATGTTGGGAAGATGCAAATATATGAGCTGGAAATGGCTCTGGTTATAGCCATGGGTAGATTAAAGATGATCTGAGAATGAAGCCAGCCATCAGAGAGAAGCAGAGAAGAGAAAGGAGGAGACAGAGAGGGAGGTGAAAGCGATCGTTGACAGTGTTGTTCTTGTTAGCTTCCTTCGAGTCAGCCTCAACTCATGGCGACCCCATGCACTATGGAACCATTGCTGGCTGGGAATTGAACCCTCGTCACCAGTGTAGAAAGCAAGATTTCTGCCACTGAACCACCACTGTCCTCTTGACAGTGTTGGTCTTGGTTCCAGTTGTCCACAAGACTTCCTGTGTTTGGGTTACATCCCCAAAATCAAACCCACTGCTGTCAAGTAGATTCCGACTCATAGCAGCTCTGTAGGACAGGGTAGAACTGCCCCATAGGGTTTCCAAGGCTGTCATCTTTATGGAAGCAGACTGCCACATCTTTATCCTGTGGAGCGGCTTGTGGGTTCGAACCGCCCACCTTTCTGTTAGCAGCCAAGCACTTAACCACTGTGCCAGGAGAGCTCCTTTGAGTTCTATCAGCCAATAATATTTCCCTTTCTTTTTTGCTGGTTAGGTTTTTGCTGCTTTGCAACTAATCATTGGTAGAGTTCTAACACATGCAAATTTTGTTTTGCTTCGTTAGACAAAACAAGTTAAGCAAATATTCCTTGTCTACCCTAGAAGGTAGATCACATTGTCTGTGTGAGGCAAATATTTACAAGCATGCTGTTGTTTTTTTTAAAGTTCTCTCCTACCTCAACATTTACCTTATAGTATTTATGTAATAGGAAATTAGAAATATAAAGTTTGAGAAATCTGTATAGCAACCTAAGCTCTTTCACCTGCCAGGAAGTCCTATGACTTTAATCTGGAAAATTTCTTTTAAAACTAATTAGTTTGATTCAAAAAATCTTGTAGAACTGATCCCCTCCATAAGCAGCCTATTTATAACTATTACTTTCTTTGAAAAAAAATTTTTTTTTGGTCTTGGCAGAACACTAAATAGGTACATTAATACACATATATTTCCATTCTGCATTAAATTCTGGAAAATTGATGATGGGAAAATCTGAAGTGGATTTCTCTCAGCAGAATGTAAATCTTAAGAGTTCTTGATTGGGAATGCTTGAAAGTGAAATCTCCATGAGTTTGGTTCCTTTGGGAATTTCTGCAGGAGAGGGTTGGGGCCTGGCAAGTGGGTGAAAGAAAACGAATTTAAAAAATCATTGCAAGAGTCGTAACGCTGGCACGTTGTGCGCGGAGACCTGAGAATGACAGGGGCAAGGAAAACCACTTCTTCTCAAATGCTGACCCCCAGCCTTTTGAACTAATAGCAGAAAGTGAGAAAATTTCTATCAAGTTCTGCCAAGCCAAGGACAAACCAATACTTAGCTCCTTTGACTTCGATATTCAAAGCTTTAGCTTGAACATTTAGAAGTTTGTACAAATTTGGAGATAGATAAGAATGAAGGCATATCGCTGAATTTAAACTCCCCCGTTTGCAACCCTTCCCTTGCCCACAGTTCAACAAGATGCATGACGGGATAGCTGGCAGGAGGTTTGGATGAAGTCCCCAAGGGAACTATTTGGCTAGTGACTCACGTTTTAAATTTGTTTAATTGTTTTGGCAAAGTCAACATGTCGTCCTTGTGTAGAAATAGAAATAATGAAGATATCTGTGTTGATGCCCTTTCTGATTTTTTTAAAAGATCTGTAGTAGAATTTTTTGATCTTAGAGTGGCGATTGGGATCCAAGGAAGGAAGACTTTGGGTGACATCCATTGCTTAACGCAAAATTTTAGTGAAAACTGGAGTCCTCCAAGAAGATAAGGAAGACAATCTTGTGATAAAGAGAAAATGGAGACTTTTTGATAACTATTTCATTTGTGAATATTAAAAATAGTTTGTAACTGGAAACTGGTTTGTGAATAAAAAACCAAACCAAACCCATTGCTGTCGAGTCAATATCAACTCATAGTGACCCTGAAGGACAAGTAGAACTGCCCCATAGGGTTTCCAAGACTGTAAATTTTTACAGAAGCAGACTGCCACACCTTTTCCCGCGGGGTAGCTGGTGGGTTCAAACGTCAGACCTTTCGCTTAGCAGCCGAGTATTTAACCCACCGTACCACCAGAGCTCCTTGTTTTGTGAATAGAAACCTGTAATATTATTTTATTGTGTTTTAGGTGAAAGTTTACAGTGCACCTTACAAACAGTGCCCAGTAAACATAAAGCTAACTGATGGCTTATTTCCCTATCAGTTGCTCATCATTTACTTAAAGTAAAACCCCGTACAACCCTGACCTATTCCCTCCCTCCTGTGGATCAAGTCTGGAAAAGTGGTAACTGTGCTGCTGGGGTTAAGGGCGCGGGGCTACGGTCGTCAGTGACTGCTTGGGCCTGTTTCCATTCGCTCTTTTTCTCTGAGTTTTGACCCAGCAGCCTGAAACAATGCCTGTGAAGCTCTCACACTCTGTTGTGTCAAAGCAACTCGGAAGCACCTTTGGGCTGGGACCATTGGAATGACAGACTGTTATGGTCTTCCCTCTTTATGCCAATTTAATGCCTATTCAGGGAGTAAGTAATGTACACATCGTTTTCGTGCTAGACTTCTGGAATTTTGGGTGAAAATTCATTACTACTCTTGCAGAGGAGCCGTGTTTGTATTTAAATCAGATGAGCCTCTTGTACCCTGAGTGCAGGCCTCACATGCATTTCTAAACTATTTGTGGTAAGACTTATGGCGGAATTGCAATTTTTAACAAAATTAATACTCCGGGTTCGAAGGAGGAAAAATAGATGGAAACAGTATTTGTATTTTCTTTATGGTAATGTCTTACACTAGGTCTTGTGTAATAAGCTTTAGCGTAGAGGTTTATTACTTTATGCACGTCATAGTTTTCATAGACAGTAGGAATACAAATGCTGGTATAACGCAAACCTTCAAGCAGTCACTGAAATATTTATATACTGGACTTATTAGAGAATGTAAGAGATTACTTATAAATATTGTTTCTGATTTTGGTCATAGAATTAAAAAGCATAGAGGGTGCATTTATGCATATACAGGAGTAATTTAAATTTAAGATTAAAAAGTGTAGAAAAGATTAATAATGGTCTGTGACAATCTCATCATACTCAGATAAGGAAAATGTCTTTTTAAAAACAGAGTTCTAGTATGTTGAGGAAATGACTTGGTGACAAATGAGGTCTCTTAGGTAGATAAGTGGAGACACACATTTCATTCATTTATGGTGATTATAAATCGCCAGGGCGAGAATTTTAAGTCTTTACCACAAGGATAATATTAATCAATTTTAGTCCATTTCTGTTTTTTAATGGGTATATAAAGAAATTCTTAGACTGTTCTTTTAATTAAAATTGGAAATAAAAGGTTGTTAGAGAGATGTTTCTCTGAATGAAGAATATTGATCTTTTTAATTGAACTTGGAATTAAATTCTCAAATTGGAATACAGAGATTCCTCTCCAACTACATGGAATATTTTCAGCAGATTAATGATTCATCATTTCAAGAGTCAAAAAGACTTGAACCAGTATTTTATGTGGGAAAATGAACTACTATATTTCCATTTTAAAAGTTTATTCAACTGTGGCTTGAGACACGTTAACATCAAATAGATCTATTCCAAACATAGAGCATTAATATTAATAATTTATAATGGAAGGTCTACTGTCTGATTATTTGACCTGTGTAATAGCACCTCTGCCCTACGCCAGCCTCAGTTCCACACCCATGGTTTAGAAATGCCATTTCCTTTCAGTAATTATGAAGCTGGAAATGACTCTTTGCACCTGGTGGTTCACAGTTCTTTTTACCTTTCAGAGTCTTGCATGAATATAAAACCCTGGGATTTGAATGATTTG
Organism: Trichechus manatus latirostris; assembly: GCF_000243295.1. NCBI lineage: Eukaryota > Metazoa > Chordata > Mammalia > Sirenia > Trichechidae > Trichechus > Trichechus manatus. The sequence continues at coordinate 10,500,834 of NW_004443973.1, forward strand.
GGTGAGTGTTTTATTTCTGATCCACACATCTTGAGATAGCTCATGTAAATGGGCCTCCATTTCATAAAGATGACTAAGCACTGCGAGGGGATTTGTTGTCCCTGTAGAAAAGATATTATAAAGCAGCAGAAGAAAAATGGAAAATACAAAAACCAAAAGAAAATTCCCTTAACAGCACAACAAAAAGATTTTCTGTAGCCATGGAGAACCCTTCAGCACCCCAAATCCCACTTGAGTGGCAGTTTCACACATCTCATGAATAGAGAGGACAGAACTGGCCAGAGATAAAATAATGGCCTAGGTCTCTGATTTGTCTTTGGTTTGGTCTGCCTCCCTGGCCAGCACCGTTTTCCACTCTTCCTCCACTTCAGGTGCTCAATATCCTTTTTGATCTTTTTATCCTCTTTGTTTAGCAAAGCCTGCTCTCCGGGCAGCCTGGTACCCTTACCCTCACCCCCACGCGCAGAACCCAGAGTGGTTATTGCCTATCAGGAGATGTGGTGGAATCTGTAGAATTTCAACAGATCTTACGAAGTCACCTAATCCAGTTGTGTATTTTGCTCATTTATGCTAAAATTTCAAATACTCGCTTTCGCTGACACAAAGCTAAAGAAATGGTGGCCAGAGGCTAGAGATAGAGGGATGAGACCACAAAGAAGGAAGCAGGGACTTTTTATTTGTGTATTCTTGCTTGCTCACTTAAAAAAAAAAAAAAAAATTAGTCTCATGAAGAATTTTCTTATTTTAGCAAATAAAATAAGCCAAAAACCAAAAACCACCATGCTTGGTAAAGTAGAGGGTCAGCGAAAAAGAGAAAGACCCTCAAAGAGACGGATCGACACAGTGGCTGCAACAATGGGCTCAAGCATAACGATGACTGTGAGGATGGTGCGGGATGGGGCAGTGTTTCGTTCTGCTCACTGTGAGTTGGAACTGACTCCAGGCACCTAACACCAACAACAACGTAGAACCGATTTTAGATTCAGTTGATAGTCTCTATTTTATCTTTATTTTCTGTTTCACTCATTTTTCCTTTAATACTTTTTATCATTTTCTTTCCCCTTTGATTTTTCCTAACATCCAAAATTAGATGCTTAGCTCATTAATTCTTAGTTTTTATTTTCTAATATAGGCATTTAACGGTATACACTTCTCACTGTGTACCATTTTTACCACATCCTTAAGTTTTGATATATAGTATTTTCATTATCACTGATTTCTGAGTATATATAAATTTCTATGATTTCTTATTTGACTGATGAGTTATTAGAAGCTTGTTTATAAAATTTATAAACTTGTGAGTGTTCCCTCATCTTTTTGTTACTGACTTCTAATCCCCCACAAATGAATTGTATTGTGGTTAGAGGACAGGTTCTGTTTGATATGGAGTTTTTGAAAGTTGTTGACTTGTTTGTTGGCCTAGAATTGTGGTCAGGTTTTGTAAATGTCCTGTGTGTGCTTGGGAAGAATGTATGTTCTTTAATTGTTGGATCCTGGGTACTATTTTTAATCCAGTAAACCAAACCTGTAAATTGTGTTGTTCAAATCATCTGTATCTATAATGGATATTCTCTATTATACAGTCCCCTGACTCCCCCCTCTCCCCCAGATCTGCTTTCCAAGTATCCCCACCTGCTTTATGCTTCAGGAGGCTGACCTATATGAACTATATCAAGGACTTCCTTCCTCCTTGGCTTCCTTGAGTTCAGCCAGTGGGAGACACAGGTAGGAGACTGGAAAGAGGTGGAAAGAAAGGTCAGGGTATTAATTCATCCAGCTCCCTCCCTGCTGGGCCGTTTCGGTAAAGACTGTAATCCTCTATCAAAGGCCACAGAGTTTGTCAGGTGCCCTTCTCCTCTCAGTCAGTTCTCACTTAAGGCCTAAGAGTGGTGACTACTTGCCTCTGTTGTGTTGCTAGCCCTGAATGCGCTTAACCACCCATCCTTGGTTGGTATTATGGATTGAGTTGTGCCTCCTTAAAATATGTGTTAGAATCCCAAACCCTATACCTGTGGCTATAATGTAATGTAATTATTGTTGTTGTTAGTTGCCATCAAGTTGGTTCCAACTCCTGGTGATCCCATCCATGTATAACAGAATGAAACGTTGCCCACTCCTGTGCCAACTTCATGATCATTGGTATGTTTGAGTCCATTGCTGTGGCCATTGTGTCAATCTATCTTATTAAGGGTTTCCCTCGTTTTCACAGTGATGTAATTACTTTACATCTAATGCAATGTAATGTGATCACCTTCCATAATGCAATCTAATGTAATGTAATCAATAAGTCAGTTGAGGTCACACAAGTTTAAGGTGGATCCTAAACCTAATCACCTCTGAGTTATATAAAGAGCAGTATGACACAGAGACACACACACGGAGGAAGACAGATGCCATGTGAGGACTGCCAATGAAATAAGGAACAACTGGGCCAATGAACTGACATGGCTGAGACCCCAATTTGGACTTTTAGCCTCCAGAACTGTGAGAAAATAAATTTCTGTTCTTTAAAGCCACCCGTTTATGATATTTCTGTTATAGCAGTGCTAGGTAACTGAAACAGCTGGGGTCCCCTATCCTTTTCCATGTCTTGTGAATATTCCTTCATTAAACTCTATCCACTTACCTCATTGGAGTGTAGCATCTCTTTTCTGCCAGGACCCTGACCCATGTACTTATTTTTCCTGCGTTACCTAGCAATCATTGAGAGAAATGGGATGAAATCTTCCACGATGATGGTAGATTTGCCAGTTTCAATGTTTTATATATTTTTCTTCAAGTATTTTGAGGCTATTATTTTTTAAGTGCATACAAGTTTAGAATTGTTATATTCTCCTCGTGAAGTGAATCTATACCTCATAACGATCTTTGTCTTTATATCTGTTTTGTCAATATTAATACATCCAGTGGTTTCTATAGATGTTCTCAAACTTTTTGGCCTCAGGACCTCTTTACACTCTAAAAAATAATTGAGCACCCCCAGAAGAGATTTTCTTTATGTGGGTTATATTTATCTATATTTATTGGGTTAAAAATTTAAACAGAAAAATTTAAAATATTTATTTATTGATTCATTTAAAAACAACAATAATAAATTTTTTACATTTAAAAATTTTAAGAATTCAATTTAAGAAGCTCTATTTTCCAACACAAACAAACACTAATTAGTAAGAAGGATAGCATCATTTTACATTTTTGCAAATCTGTTTAATGTCAGGCTTATTAGAAGACAGCTGGATTCTTTTTATCTGCCTCAGCATTCATTCTGTTGGGGTATGTTGTGTTGGTTAAAATACATTTAAAAAATCCAGCTTCATACAGATAAGTAGTTGGATAAGGCAGGAATATTGTAATAGCCTTTTCAGATAATCATGGATATTTATCTTTAATACTAAACCAGAACTAGACAAGCTTTCTTTTTTTAAAATTTTTTCCCATACAGAAATGTATACATACATTGTTATGTGACTCTAATTGTTCTCCCCATACTGTGACAGCACACTCCTCCTTTTCACCCCTGATTCCCCATGTCCATTCAACCAGGTCCCAACTCTCTCTGCCTTCTCATCTCACCTCCGGACAGAAGCTGCCTGTTTAGTCTCTTGTATCTACTTGAGCTAAGAGGCACACTCCTCACGAGCTATCACTTTATGTCCCACAGTCCAGTCCAATCTCTGTCTGAAGAGTTGGCCTCGGAAATTGTTTTACTTCTGGGCTGATAGAGAATTCATGGGCCGTGCTTTTTGGGGTTCCTCCAGTCTCAGTCAGACCATTAAGTCTGGTCTTCTTACTAGAATTTGAGTTCTGCACCCCACCTTTCTCCTGCTCCATCTGGGACTCTCTGTTGTGTTCCCTGTCAGGGTGGTCATTGGTGGTATAGACAACCTTTCTTAAGGTTAATAACAACATGAAATCTGAAACCATAGCAATGAACTTTTCATATTCTGGTACAATTAAAATCCATTAATCTATCTGTACTTTGAATGGATCATAATTTTGTAACATCATGTATCTGTCATTTGGAAAATATTGGTTGACTGAGCTATGCAGATTTTTTATGTGTTAACACATTTCCTTATGCAATATAAAAAAAAAATCACATTGGAAGCTAACTTTAGCTTCAACTCTGCTTCCAATTCACTGTGCGTAGAAAGTTATTTCTATTCTTAGTTTTCCCATATGTAAAATGGGCATGATAATTGTTTTTCTCTCAGGCTGTCTTGGAAGAAGAAATGAGATAATGGCCATAAATGCATTTTGTGAATACTCAGAAGCAATTTAAACAGATGTAAAGATTGAAAGACTACATCATGAACTGCCAGAAGAACGAACAAATCTGTCTTGGAAAAAGTACAGCCAGAATGCTCCTTAGAAGTGAAGATGGTGAGACTTTGTCTCGCTTACTTTGGGAATGTTATCAGGAGGGACTGGTCCCTGGAGAAGAACATCATGCAAAGTAGAAGGTCAGCAAGAAAGAGGAAGACCCTCAAAGAGATAAACTGACACAGTGGCTGCCACAATGGGCTCAAACATACCAATTATTATAAAGATGGCACAGGACCGAGCAATGTTTAGCTGTGTTATACATAGGGTCGCTGTGAGTCGGAACAAACTCTACAAACCTAACAACAACAACTAGGGTTGAAAGATTAGAAAATTGTGTCCTTATTATCGCCTCTCAAAAACATTCAGATATTAATATTTTAATAGAGTTAAAACAATGGTTATATTATCATTCATATTCTTCTATTCATAAATGTCATAATATTCACTTCTTTTTTTGCTGTGGAGATCAATGAAGCCATTTCCATTTTGAGTGAGCAAAGGCACGCATTTGGCTCATTGACACGTTTATTTTTCTTGATTTGGATCTCATGAAGAAAGGCTGCTCTCCCTGATTGGATTCAACCTTTTTATTGTGTGGATGAGGTATCTGAGAGCCAGAGAAGTTCAGTGGCTTGTCCAAGGACATATAATCATGTGAAAGGCAGACCTGGGTCAAAGGCTTCATTTTCTGACTTCCAGTCCAGTTTCTGCTTCATGATACTGTCTTTCAAAGTTCCATGGGTGACGTTTTTAGTACCATCAGAGAAAAGAAGAGAATGTGTATATATTATTTTTATTTTTTAGTTTCTAGGCTTCTAAAATCATATTATTTGTTCCACTGATTCTTAACCTTTCTGAATTCGTGGCAACCTTTCGAAGACTTGAGTATTTTGGCAGGACACTTGAAGGTGAATGTCTTTTTAAAGGAAAAAAAATAAGTGAAAAAAAGCTATCAACAGTCATCACACAATTTATTTGCCTGCCCTTTCAGCACCAAGCGCTGTTTGCATAGAGCTGTTAACTGGCAGGACGCTGCCATCTTGTAAATTCTTAAGGCCAAAGGTCTAATGTGTTGCTCTCTGTTCAAGGCTGGTTTGACATTACATTATACCTTTTTCCTTCTACTGGCAGGAACTTGTACCAGACCCCAGGCTACATACTGTGACCCACTCAGCTCAAGGTTTTGTCTGTCAGACATTGCCAGTGTGTGTTCTCAATTACAGCAAAAATACACTTCATACATTGATCAAACTTTGATGGCACCCCCAGGCAGGGTTCAAGGTTCACCTGGGTACCATGGCACGCAGAGGAGAATGAGTGAGATGCAAGCAGTTGCCATAGTGAAAGCCCTAAGAATGTCAGACCTTGCCTCATTGCCTCTGCCTTTCCTAACTCCTTTCAGTGGGGTTTATCATGACTTCGCTTTTAGAATCTGTCCTGCTATCTCCTGAGCCAATCGGGAAATATAGAAAGGTCTCAATATTACTCCTGCCTAACTCCTCTGTCTATTTAGTGGGGCTTATAATGAAGTTGTCCTTTCCCTGTCCCAAGATCTAGTGGCTCAGTGACAGTTAATAAGTCTCTCATTTGCTCCTTAAGCACGCTCACTGTCAGTCAGTCTCGTTGCCCACAGAGGAAACACCTAGTATCTCTGTTGTTTTGGGGCTGTCTCTTCCTGCACTCCTTTCTTCCTCAGCCCCTTTCCATGACTCTACTGGCCTCTCTGAACCCTAGTGTGGCATGTAAGGGCCTGCTTTCTGCCTTAATTTTGGTAGTTCTCTCTGGGAGGAGAATCTTAACCTTGAGAGTAGGGCAGGGCAAGGGAATGAAGTTGGGTGGAAGTGGAGGAAGTAGAATTGAGAACTTATTTTGAAGTGTTGATTTATTTACTATTTGAAACCTGTATTTCGGCCCCAATGGAAGTTTTCTCTAGAATCGTCCCCAGAACACACACACACACACACACACACACACACACACACACGCACACACACACACACGCAGAGTTTTGTCTAAAGGGCAAGCTCTTTAAAAGTAGAATGGACATAGCTTGGAGCAAAAGAACAAATTACCAACTCCATCCCTAAGACCAGACCCAAAACTAACATTCTTCCCCCTCAAAGAACAAACAAACACAAAATCCTCCCCAAATAAAAAAATCAACAAAAACAGACATGCAAACAACAAAACAACCAGCATTTCACAGACTCGTTCTGTAGTTCATGATACATGTACCAACCAAATCCGACTGAATCTTGAGCCATCTATTTGTATGCAGGAGCTCACCTATGGTGTGAGAGAAATAGAAGATAAAATAGCCACCAAATTATTTGGAGAGAAAATGAGCCAAATGCCCAACCAAACAATATCAACAAAAAAAGAGTGGATGGAAAAGAAATAGCTGAATACACTGAGTTACGTAAGAGTCTGAGAAAGAATTCATAGGGTCTCTGGTAACACAATTTCATCAAGAGCTGAAGGAAAATGAAAAGGAAGACAGCAGGCATAATTGCCATGAGGAACAGTTTCCCGCTGAGACACAAGAGTTTTACCATCAGCTCGCTAAGAATACATCCAGGCAAATACAGAAAACATGGAAATAAATACTTCTCATAAACCAGGATGGGAGGACAAAGGGCACCCAGAGACATGCCATGTGCAGCAGAAAAGAGTGTGGGCAAAGGCCAGATAAGGTGATAATAGAAAAAGAGAAGTAAGAAAATTACATCTCTGTGGGCATCATTAGTGTGAAGGAAAGCAGGCAAATAGAAGGCGCTTAAAATGTAACAGAGCAAAACATGTGGAACACCACAGGTCAAATCCTGTTAGAGCAAATAGTGTCACAAAGAAAATCTCTGTAGACCAAAAAAGGGGGGAGTGTAAGTGGATAGAAAAAGCGGCAGCTAGAAGTCGGGATATTTGGGTTGTAATTCTGGTTCTCTTACTCTCTGGCTATATTTTTTGGCGGTGCACTAGCTAACCTTTCTGGGTCAGAGCTTTCTGGTCTACAACATCATGGGTTTAGCTCACAGTTGTGATCTGTAACTTTTTTGGCAGCATAGTCCCGCTAAGAATCTGATGAAAGTTACAAATCATCTTCCCAGGAAAGTTTATACAGGCTTATACTTCATTTTTCATACCATTTCCAGAGGGTCATTTGTGTTTTGACAAGGGGTCAGTGGACCTTATATTTAGAATTTGTAAACTTAGATGATCTCTTATATTCCTTCAAGCTTGAAAAACCTATAGTTCTGTGATTTCTAGTTGGTTAAGTATCTATTTATTTCAAATATATTTAATTCAATAAAACCTGAATTTTTGAGTTTTCCTCAAGGCATTTCCTTGGAGGTATGTTAAGGCGGTTGTAACTATTTAGTAGTGCAATGTATCTGAGTAGGGCAGTCAGGGGGATTGTTAAACTGGTTCACAATACTTCTCTTTCTCCATTAGCAGCACTGTTTTTTTATCCATCCGGTATTTCAGTGAAATTTGACCTAAGCTATTGTAAGGGCTTGTTTTGGCTCAATTCTTCCTGTTTTGATTATCCCTCTCCAGGTTCTTTGCCTTGTTCCATCCCCCCTCTCTTTTCCTCCTGCTCTTCACTCCTCATCCTCCTCTATTCCACTTCTTTATGAAGTGATGGAGTGATTAAGGCAGGTGTCTTAGAGGCAGATAACTCTGGAAAGAGCTTTCTGTGTGTCAGAGGTAGTACCAGGGCAGAATGAGCTACAAAGAAATATGAGATACAATCTCTGCTCTCAAGAATTTATAATCTAGTTGGGAAGATACAATATGAATACATGAAAAGTGAAGTAACCAGAAAGGATTTAGATTAAAAGAGAGAAAGTTACAGTACAAGAAGTGTCTTCAGAGAGCACATCTGTCTTGTGAAGGAGCTTCATGGGTCATTAATGCTATAGGTTTAGAGCAAGATGAGTCAGTGGGCCTGGGAAGGCTTCATAGAAGAGACGCAACTTGGCATTAGGCAGGGGCCAGTCCTGGAAGGATATGTAGGGTATGGATGGCTGCGGAAGTTCAATGGAGAAGGAGGAGAGAAGACATTTTTGTTCAAATTAATCTTGGTTTCCTCCCTCCCTTTTTAGGGCCGCTGGAAGCACTGCCTCCCAATCTTTAGCTCAATCAACGTGGCAGGCCACATAGAATGGAGTCCATCTTTGGGCTAAGGAGTTTCTTCTTTGCATCTACCAGGAAATGAAAGAAAACCTGGAGTACATGCTTTTTAGAGGAATTAATTCCTTCACTCTTTCATTCATCAGATATTTATTAAGCACCTACTATGTGTTAGGCACTATGCTAGACTGGGATATAGCAGTGAACAAGCAAACACAAGTCACCCTGACCTCCTGGAATTTAGTAGAGTCAAGTGAACGAAAGCCATTGAACTTCCCCAGCCATCCCTACTCTACATATCCTTCCAGATCTGGCCCCTGCCCAATGCCCAGTTGCATCTCTTCCATGAAGTCTTCCCAGATCACTGACTCATTTTCTTCTAAATCGATAACATATTGACTCGTGAGGCTAATCCACACAATAGACATACCACCTTACACTATATATATAGGGGACTCTGTACACAGAGAGCAGCTGCCTGCAGCACTGTTACCTTCCTGATGTGAGATAGGTTTAGAAGTTTGAGACAACCCACCTTCATCCTATCAAGACTTGCTCTAGGAACTAGTTGGTGGTTGGTTGGTAAGTGCCACCCCAAGCACCACTTGTCCAAGAGCAGAAACTCTGATTCTGGAGAATAACAAAAACTCCAAGAGAACATATAAATAAAAACAGTAAGTGGAATTTCAGCATTCAGCTCCAGATTAACGAAGCTAGCAGTGTGGTAAGAATACCACATAGAAACCTCAAAGGTTGGAAAAGGTACATTATAGTGATGGGTGATTTTACCAAGAATTCAAATAGCAGGTAGGAACAAGTAGGGCTTTTGAAAAAGTGCCAAAACCTAGGCAGTGCAATAGTAGAGATAAATAAGATATACAGTAAAGAGGCAAAATAATAGACTACTGTAATCTGGCCTCTCAGCATGAGACGAGAAGAATGAATTCGAATTCATAAGTCATTTGTCAGCTTTGAGCTGATGGAGCCCTGGCTGGTTGGAAAGGCTGGAGTAAGCTGGTTGTTCTTCCTTCCAACCCCAAGACTCCCTTCAGAAGGGACCCCCTCTCTCGTTCTTTCTCCTACGAGGTTAATAATTTTTAAAGCAACCACTTTGGGCCCAGCACTGTGCTCAGGGTTTATGTGTGTTAATCGCCACAAAGCCCTGCAGGAATGTATGAGGACACTGGGGCTCAGAGGTGTGGAGTGACCTGCTTCAAGGCCATTCAGCTAATGCAGAGGCCACAGTTAACCCCAGTGTTTCTAACTTCACCATCGGTGTTCTTCTTACTACAGTCTAGCCCTTCTTGTGTCCTGTGGCTTTTTTCCCCTTTAGTGCAGAACCAGTGACCTCAGTTTGAGAGGCAAAGCACCAGTCCCATAAAAGTGAGCACCAGCGAGCCAAACGGTCTAGAAACAGTGCTTTCCAAAGATAAAGTGCAGGGATAGCCCTTTTAATTACCTACTTCTGGGGCTGTCTAAAGTTAGAGTCTGCTAAACTCGTAATTTAAAAGACAGGTTATATCTTGTAGTGTCAGAAAGTTAAGGAAGTGCTAAAAACAAACAAATAAAGAAACAAAAAAAACCAAACCTACACTGATGGGAGTATGTCAAAAGGACACAGGAACCAATCTGAAAGAACACCCAATGGCCAAAGCTGGAAAATTTTGAGCAACTAAATAAAGTAGTATTGGATTATGACCCAACATATGAAATAAATATCCCAGAATGCATACTAAGATAAATAAATGAGTAAATAAATAAGTAGAGGGGAAGAGACAAATCTTCTGCTCAGAAAAATTCTTAATAATTTATGTAGATACTCCATCCTAAGCATGGGCTGTGCATAGCGACTTCCTCCCAAAGTACAGTATGGAAGGGAGCAAGGGAGCAGCTTTACAGTGGAGAAACCTGACAGACAGCACCTCAGCCAGGTGATCAAGGTCAACACCAACAGTGATAAATCATGTTGATAGTATGTACTCTTGATTTGGTGTGATGAAAATGACCCTTTACCTCTGTAGTCTTCCTCCCCCAAACCCATAACCTCTGTCTAATCATGAGAAAAATAGCATACAAACCTCAATAAAAGAGCGTTCTGCAAAATGCCTGACCAGTACTTCTCAAAACTGTCAAGATCATCAAAAATAAGGAATGTCTGAGAAACTGTCACAGTTAACACAAGCTTAACGAGTGGTGGCAGCTAAATGTAATGTGGTTAGGATTCTGGATCTGAAAAAGGAGGACATTAGTTAAAAACTAAGAATATCTGAATAACATATGGAGTTTGGTTAATAAAATGTATTAATATTGGTTCATTCATTGTAACAAACGTATCATACTAATGTAAAACAAAGGAGCCCTGGCAGCGCAATGGTTAAGGGCTTGGCTGGTAACTGAAAAGTGAGCTGGTGATTCGAACCCACTAGCGGCTCTGTGGGAGCAAAGACCTGGTGATTTGCTTCCATAAGGACTGCAGCCTAGAAAACTCTATGGGGCAGTTCTGCTCTGTCATACAGGGTCATTATGAGTCAGAATTGACTCGACGGCACACAACAACAACAACAATGTTGAACAAAACTAGTTGCTGTCTGGTCCATTCTGACTCACGGAGACCCCATGTGTGTCAGAGTAGAACTGCTCCATAGGGTTTTCAATGAATGGTTTTTCAGAAGGTAGATCGCCAGGTCTTCTTCTGAGGCACCTCTGGGTGGACTTGAACCTCCAACCTTTCTGTTAGCAGCTGAGCATGTTAACTGTTTGTACCACGCAGAGACTCCATACTAATGTAAGATGTTAATCATAGGTGAAACTGGGTGTGGAATATATGGGAACTCTCTGTACTATCTTCTCGATTTTTCTATAAAATTGTTTAAAAAATAGTTTACAAAAAAAACCCAATAGATTAAATTTTATTAGCGGAATGTTTTGAGCATGAATTTAAAATGCATAACAGAGACCAGGAATTGTTGCTCTCTGTGATGCTGTTTATTGCAACTCCAGTCCTGTCCTTAACCTTCAGCTCATACCAAGAGCTATCCAGGAGGCCCTCTTGGTCTTTGGAATGGTTTGGTGTAGAAAGTTGCCTCCTGGGAAGCCAGGGGCGTAGGAAACCAAGCCTTGTACCTTCTTTAACCCTGATATCCTGACCTAGAGGAGAACAGTTTGGGGGCTTGGAGCAGACTTTTCTGGGACAGTGCTTGGCTATGGGGGTAAGTTGAGAACACCCTCAGAAGTCAGGCCGGCTTCCTGGCTTTCTCCCCACACACTCATGGGCCTACATTGTCCCCTCCCAGAATGCCCTTGCAAATGCCCTTGTAAAACGTTGCCAACCCAAATACTATTTTTCATTCTGCACTCCATTCATTTAAACACATTTTCATTGAGCACCTGCTATGTGCCTTGCACTGTACTAGGTGCTGGGTCTATAATACATTTCTGTAGGAGAGAGAGATGATAAAAGTAAACTGACAGATGATACAAACTATTATAAACACCTTGAAAGAAACAGAGTTCTGTGATAGAGACTAAGAGGAGGGGTCCTAATTTAGCTAGGATAGTTAGAAAAGGTCTCAACTCAATTCTCACCTCCTAGGAAGAGGCCTTCTCCCTCACCAGTGGTGTATCTAAGGTATTATAACAGCTCCGGGCTAGTGGCACTACTGAGCAGTTTCTGTCAACCCAATATGGCCCAACGCCCTTCCTCAAGCACAGTAACGTGTTAATTAAAAGATTAACGAGCCTGACTTGTATTTTTGAGCTGATATTGTGGTAAAGTTATGTAAAAGAAGGATACCACTCTTCCAGAGCTAAAGAGAAAGAAGGAAACCAAAGACTCAAAGAGGAAACTAGTCTACAGAACCAATAGTCTACATGAACAATGACATCACCTAATCTGAGACCAGAACTAGATGGTGCCCACCTACCACTACTGACCATTCTGACCAGGGACTCAATAGATGGTCCTGCAGAGAATGGGAGAAAAATGTAGAACAAAACTCAAATTTCTAAAAAAAAAGTCAGACTTACTGGACCGGTAGAGACTAGCTGAACCCCCGAGAGTATTGTCCTGAGATACTCTTTAAACTTGGAACTCAAACCACTCCCAGGGGTCATCTTCCAACCAAACGACCCACAAAATAAATATCACCCGTGAGTACTGTGCTTCTAAAAATAATCATCCAGATGAAACAAATGGTTAACGTTTACCCTAGACCAAAGATGAGAAGACTAGAGGGGACGAGGAAGTTAGATTAATGGAAACAGAACAACCAAAATGGAAATATCAAGAATGACGATACATTGTGAAGAATGTAACCAATGTCACTGAACAATGTATACACAAATTGTTAAATGCAAACCTAATTTCCTCGTAAACTTTCACCAAAAACAGTAAAATACTTAAAAAAAAAAAAAAGAGGGGTGTCAGATGGTTGGACAGGGGCACAATTTCAGTGCTTGCCATAGATGACATTTTCTGTAGATATATGCTGGCAGTACAGGCTTAATAGAAACTACTCAGTGGCGCCACTTGCCCAGGGCTGGTGCAATACCTGCCGTAATTGCCATACCCTAGTATGCCTGTTTCATATCTCCAAGCCTAGTCATTCTCTGCTACATTAGCCTATTTTATTCTTCATAGCACTTACCAGTAATGGATCTTATTTCTTTACAGATTTATTATGGTCTGTCTCTCACATGAAAATGTTAGTTCCTTGAGGGCAGGGACTCTGCCTAGTCCAGCACCCAATGGGTGATCAAGGGTAATTGTTGCCTGACTGGCCAGGCAATTAATGCCTCACAGGTCATGGTAAGGAGTCTGGATTTATTTTAAGTGCAAAGGGAACCCACTGAAAGAATTTAAGCATGAGTGACATAATTCAATTTATGTTTTGAAAAGGTCATTTTCACTGTGTGTGGATACTTGATTGAAGGGAGCAAAACCAATGCGGAAAGATGTGGTAATAGGCCAGCCACTGCAGAAGTCTAGGCAAGAAACGGCAGTAGTTTGTTCCAGAGTTGGGAGTGGAGAAGAAGAGAAGAGACTGGATTTGAGTGGGATTTAGGAGGTAGACAGGACTTGGGTGATTTCATTTTGGCACGTGAAGAAGAAAAAGGGACAAAGGATGATGCCCAGGTTTCTGGCTTGGGCCCTGGGTGGTTGGTGGTGCCATTTACTGATGTGGGGACACTGCAGAAGGAAGGGATGTTTTGGAGAGATGGGAGGTGGTGGTTCCATGCATGTTACTTTTCTCTGCACATCGTTACGTATTCAGCAACTTTTATGAAGTAGTAAAAAAAAAAAAGAAAGAAAAAATAGTCATGAAATGAGAAAACTTTTTTGGGGGGGGGTAAAAAACGAGAAGGTAGTTACATGGGAATTATGATATAGGCAGGAACTATGCCTCTGTGAAAGCATGACTCAGGAGATATCCAGGATCTGTATAAACATTTCCACATTTAGGGGCTCAAAGTAGTGTAGAATTTACCTGCTAAGAGTGTCATGGGTGTGCTGAACTGTCAGCTCATGGTTGGGCAGAGGCTGAGCTTTCTGTCTGTGGTTCATCTTAACTTCAAGACATCTGCAAAGATCTTATTTCCAAACAAGGTCACATTCACAGGTACTGAACATACCATTTGGGGGGACAAAATTCAACTCACACTGGAAGGGGAATGAGATAAAATACATGTGTTCCATCTGGGTATTTCACTGAGAATTCCTATGTGTTAGCCTCAAGTATCTTTCTTATTTCTCATAGCCATTCTCTGAGGTATAGTCTGTCATTATCCCCTTTACAGATGAGGAGACTAAAGCAAAAAGAGAAGATTGCTCAAGGTCTCACATCTAGGAAGGAGAATTAGACTCCATAGACAGGTTTTTCTGTCTGCAAAGCCCATGCCCTTGAATTATTTTTGCTAAATTGCCTCCTGTTACAATCAAGCTACGTCTGCGTTCAGATTAGCCTAATATCTTACATTCTTATAAAGAAAACAATATACTTCTTTTCTCAGGAAGGATAAAAGTGGTAGAGTTTTGCTTGTGGCTGGGAGAGAAATGGAGTCAACCTCAAAAATGATTTTCTGTAGAATAGGTAAAAAATTTCCTATTAACTTATCTATTTGAACCACACTACCAATATAGAAACTTAAGTGAAATTATAAATTTATCATTAAGAAAATTTTCTGGATAGAATCAACACAGAGCTTTTTTTCTTTTTTCCCCAAGAAAGCAATCACTGCCCAGGTGCTGTGTTTTGCTCTGCTGGGAGCGAACACTTAATACTTGATGATTTGCTTTGCCTGTGCATGAGCCTCAGTGTTTCCACACTAGGTTTTATAGATCCATCTTTGGTTGGCTTTTGGGAAGACTTATCCAACTCTCCCATGGAAATCCTCAATTCTTCTGATTCTTTCAATATTTCATAAGTTCTCAAGCAAGTCATTGTAAACAGAGAGAAATCGGCAACGTTTTCTATGTTTCTATTGCACCATGACACTAAACCCACTGCCGTTGAGTCGATTCTGACTCATAGCGACCCTATAGGGTTTCCAAGGCTCTAAATCTCTATGGAGGCAGACTGCCGCATCCTTCTCCCCCGGAGTGGCTGGTGGTTTCCAACTGCTGACCTTTTCATTAGCAGTTGATCACTTTAACCACGGAGCCACCATTGCACCATAGGTCAGGCAGATTATCCAATAGGCAAGGTAAGCTCTGTGCTTACCTTGCTTACCAGATCATCTGTAGTGAACAATTTCACCACATCAAGGCTCTGCTTCTAGGTATGGGTGGCATCTGTCTCTCTCCCAACAGCACAGCACCTTTCTACAGAATCAAAGCCTCTTTTCAAATTTATAATCCCTGACAGGGGCAGATGACCCAGTAAGCAAGGTAAGCACAGGCTTACTTGCACTTACTTACTAACCTGTAGTGAAAATTTCACATGCTCCTTTTCTTTACACCTCATTCCAGAAATTGGAACCTATGACTTTAGTATAGTTGCTGTTCTTTGTAAAGCATCGTGTTTTTTTTTTTTGCTTTCTACAATTTATTTTTATTTTTTAATTTTTTGTTTGTTGTTGTAGTTTAAATGATGTTTACATTTCAAGTTAGTCTCCTATACAAAAATTTATACATACATTGTTATGTGACTCTAATTGCTCTCCCCATACTGTGACAGCACATTCCTCCTTTCCACCCCTGATTCCCCATGTCCATTCATCCAGCTCCTAACCCTCTCTGCCTTCCCATCTCACCTCCAGACAGAAGTTGCCTGTTTAGTCTCTTGTATCTACTTGAGCTAAGAGGCACACTCCTCACGACTATCACTTTATGTCCCACAGTCCAGTACAATCCCAGTCTGAAGAGATGGCCTCGGAAATTGTTTTAGTTCTGGGCTGTTAGAGAATCCGGGGGCCATGATTTCCAGGGTTCCTCCAGTCTCAGTCAGACCATTAAGTCTGGTCTTCTTACTAAAATTTGAGTCTGCACCCCACCTTTCTCCTGTTGTGTTCCCTGTCAGGGCGGTCATTGGTGGTAGCCGGGCACCATCTAG
>NW_004443973.1:10519572-10551198 GCF_000243295.1 Trichechus manatus latirostris
CTTTGGTTTTGGCAAGTTTGATTATAATATGTCTTGGTGACTTTCTTTTGGGAGCTACCTTATGTGGGGTTTGATGAGCATCTTGGATAGATATCTTGTCATCTTTCACAATATCAGGAAAGTCTTCTGCCAATAAATCTTCAACGATTCTCTCTGTATTTTCTGTTATCCCACCCTGTTCTGGTACTCCAACCACTCGTAGGTTATTCCTCTTGATAGAATCCCACAGAATTCTTAGGGTTTCTTCATTTTTTTAAATCCTTTTATCTGATTTTTCCTCAAATAAGTTGGTGTCAAGTGCTTTATCTTCATCTCACTAATTCTGACTTCTATTGCCTCAGTTCTGCTCCTATGACTTTCTATTGAGTTGTCTAATTCTGAAATTTTATTGTTAATCTTCTGGATTTCTGATTGCTGTCTCTCTGTGGATTCTTGCAGCCTGTTAAATTTGTCATTATGCTCTTCTCTAATCTTCTTAATTTCCTCTATTGCGTATTCTGGGTTTTGCTTAATTTCCTTCCTAACCTCTTGAAGAGATTAGTCTTTTGTATTTTGCCCCTGGTAATTCCAAGTAATTTTCCTCCTGTGGAAAATTTCTACATTCTTTATTTTGGGAGCTTGCTGAAGCCATCCTGGACTGCCTGTTTATGTGATTTGATATTGACTGTTGTCTCCAAGCCATCAATAAGGTATTATATTTATTTATTTTATGTTTGCTTACTGTGTCTTAGCTTCTTGTTTTGTTTTGATATGCCCAAATAGGCTGCTCGTATGAGCTGTTTGATTATTGGCAACTTTGAAGCTCTAATGTCCTGTCACCAGGTGGTTAGATCTGTTACTAGGTATGCGAGCTCAGGAGTCCACCCACTTTTCCTGTATGGATTCAGCTCAGGTGCCCAGGTAGATAACCACCAAGTGTGTGGTGACAGCTCTCACCTACAGTCCTAGACAGGCACGGGTGATTGGTGTAGGCACAGGCACCTGGCTGCAGCAGGGGGACACACTTTGAGCAAGGCAGGGGACTGATGGCCGCCCCCAAGTGTACAGGAGGAAAAAGTGTCCCTGTTCCTTAGAGGGCACAGATGGGTAGGTTTTGCAGCCGGACTATGAGCACCCAGTTCTGTTGGCTGTAAGGACTAGGGGGCACCTCTTATTCTTGGGCCCCTATCACAGGTGGCTAGGTGGCATGTGTGGAGCCACCAGTCCTCAGGCCCCTGATGTGGGTAAGAGAAGACCCTGCTTAATGGGCAGAGCGGTGTTAAATGTCACGAACCTGCCACTTCACAGCTGAAACAGTTGAAGTTAGACTTCAGGTATATACCCGGTTGTACTGCAGTAATGAGGGCCTATGCTGTTGAAATGGGCCCACACAAGTCTCTGCAGGGGGAAAGGCACTCAAAGTCCATGAATCCCTTATGCCTGTGCCCAGGCAAAAGAGCTGTGCCGACCCTGAGTTCCTGGCTTAAGGGAGCTGGCAGTTTATTTTTTCCTCTGTTTGTTAATTTGTTCACTCTCCAAGGCAGGGAGAATGGTTCCGGGCATCTGACGGATCCTACTTCTGGCCCAGGGGACTAGGCAATTGCTGAAGCCAGTCCAGGACCCAGTGCAGAGCAGGGAGTGGGGAGGTAAATGGGAGAGAGGTTTTTCCCTGAGGGGGGTGTTCTTGATCTCTGCGGCAGGCCAGACGCAAGTACTTCTCTTTCACTGATTGAGGCCTGCTTCTCACTGGTTCTGAGTGGCCAAGTAGACTCTCTGCTGCTGAGTCTCTCCCAGTGCAGAAAACACCTCCCCAGCACTGCTGCTTGCCTGCCTTACTGCGCACCACGAGCTGATCAGGCCTGAAGGGCTGCGGTTCCCGCCAGGTCAGGTCTGGCAACTCCTCTCTGCTTCTGAACCATCTCTCCCTCCCTCTGCCACTCATTCGGGTTCCTCAACTTTACCTTTGATGTTCGGGGCTCCTAGATTGTCATATATAATCAATGCACTTGTTTTTTCGGGTCTTTGTTGTAAGAGGGTCCACTGGAACCGTCTGACTACTCCACCGTCTTGGCCCTGCCTCTCTGTAAAGCATCGTTTTTGATGGTTGCTAAATGAACAGCAGGCAAAAAGGTTGACCTCAATGCATGTTTAAAATGTAGCCAGTTGCTGTTGAGCTGATTCTTACTCATAGTGACCCTATAGGACAGAGTAAAGCTGCCCCATAGGGTTTCTAAGGCTGTAAATCTTTACGGAAGCAAACTGTTACATCTTTCTCCCCTGGAGCTGCTGGTGGGTTTAAACCGCCAACCTTTCGGTTAGCAGCTGAATGCATAACCCACTGTGCCACCAGGGCTTCTCTAAAAATGCAGCAGGACAGATTTTTCAGATTTCTCTCCTCTCTTTTGTCAGACTCCTCCTCAAAAAAAAAAAAAAACCCAAACCAGTTGCCTTTGAGTTGATCCTGACTCATGGTGACCCCATATGTTTCAGAGTAGAACTGTGCCCCATAAGGTTTTCATGGCTGTGACCTTTCAGAAGTAGATTTCTAGGCCTTTCTTCTGAAGCACCTCTGACTGGGTTCAAACCACCAAGCTTTCAGTTAGTAGCCAACAGCTTAAGTGTTTATGCCATCCAGGGCCTCTAATCACTCACCTCAAAGGTCTTGAATTGGTATTTTCCACCCACCACCAGTGGGGACATCTTCTCTCCTCACCTCTTCTTTAGCCTACAGGTACCCTGGGGTGTCATGAGGGCAGTTGTCCATGTGAAGTAGGCAGATGGAAATCACTTAAAATCATCCATATATCAGTCTTATGAACAAAGACTTGGGGCACTACTGTTTCTCCTGAAGAAGAATCAGAGGGTGGAGAAGTTCATGCTGATCAAGAGCACGCTCACTGGACACCAGCAGGAGAATTAGCTGGCATAGGCCCTGGGTGCCAGAGGGGAAGGTCGGCGGGTGAAGCAACCTCTGCAGGTTCCACTCCCCTAGCTCTTCCTTCTTGAGTGGCTTTCCCAGGTCAGTCCCCAGGCTCCCTGGCCACCCCCTCACTTTTTACCAGACCCCATTTCTGACTTCCTCTTGGTCTTAGATAGATCCAGAGAGCCTTGTCTCTTCCTTCTCATGTTCCTCTGAGGGATGGAGACAGAGAGGATGGAAACTCCTCAGTGGCTAGCCCTGTGGGACTAAAAGGTGACTTGGTGGGGAAAGTAAAGAATTGGTTTAGACCATCCTCTGCGCTCCAGTGTGCCTGTGGTCAGCCAACAGTAATCTGTTACTATTTTCTTTCTGATGTTAGCTTTATCCGCAGGGCCTTCCAGCCTTGTCGGTGTCCCCAAGGGGTTACATACAGAGTCAGAGAACACAAACCTTCCTTCCAGCTGCCCCCTCAGTCCATCTCTGCAGTCTCAGCAAGCTCCCCATATTGTGCGTTCTTTTATCCTGTATGCCCTTGGGATTTGACCTGCTTTTCTCTCTTATTTCTAAATGCTCCCTCTCCTGGCGCTGTCTTCAAAGCATGATGCATCTTTTTCATCAGCCCTGCTTCCTTGCTCACTTTGAAATAAGTTCACAATATTTTTTATTTTCAAGGGTTTTTTACTGTTAGTTTCTCCAAGGAGACGACATAAGTAACAAATATTTGGATAGGAATACAGAGAAATAGCAGTTGAACATTGCCATGAGTTTTACTCTGAGACACAAATGGGGCTGGGTGTCTTCTAATCCTCTCTTCTCTAAACTCCTTCTGTAAGTGGTATTGTGATAATTCCTCTGGTTTTTGCCTGAAGTGTTTGTTTCTATCCAGCCTTCTCTGGGTCAAGTGCTGAACCAAAGTTCTTAAATTTTAGGTACTTTTAGTTTGGTACCTAAAATTTAAGAACTTTAGTTTGCTGAGGAATTCTGGTGGCATAGTGGTTAAGAGCTCAGCTGCTAACCAAAAGGTTTGCAGTTCGAATCCACCAGCAGTTCTTTGGAAACCCCATGAGGCAGTTCTACTCTATCCTATAGGGTCGCTATGAGTCGGAATCAACTCGACGGCAATGAGTTGTTTTTTTTTTTTTTTGGTACCACTTCTGGGATTGCCAGTCACTTTTCCTGACCATAATAGGGCTCCCTACGGAAGGCACTTCCTGTTGGCTCCAGTAAGGTACTTCCTGTTAGCACCCTTCAGGCCATCTTACCTGGATCTGGCAGGCTGCCTCAGTGTCTTTTGGTGGTCCCTGTGGCTCCAGCCTTTGGAAGTCCTCTCCTGTTCCCTGGCCCTCTTCTCTCTTCCAGTCTGGTTTGCATCTAATTTAGTCACAGGCAAGCTGTTCATTCTTGATCCATTCTTAGGTGAAGAAAACCAGCTCCTTCAGATATTGTTTATAACATTCTTTTTTGGTCCCAGAAGATCTCATTAATAAACATTATTGATTATTAATTACAGGAGCCTATGCAGGGCCCTGGTGGCACAGTGGTTAAGACCTATGGCATGCTATGACTGCTAACCAAAGGGTCAGCAGTTCAAATCCACCAGCTGCTCCTTGGAAACCCTATGGAGCAGTTCTACTCTGTCCTACAGGGTCTCTATGAGACAGAATTGACTCGATGGCAAAAGGTTTGTTTTTTTGGTTTTTAATGGTTAAATAAGTCGATTCTGGAGTTGGACAGTCTGTCCTGTGGTAGTAGCTGTGTGACTTTGAAAAATTTACTCAACATCTTAGAGTAGGGATAGTAAGAGATCTACATATATGGTGTGGTTGTTGTGAAGTGTGATGGTTAAGATTGTGTGTCAGCTTGGCTGGGCCATGATTCTCAGCATTTATGTGATCATCTTCATGATGGGATCTGCTCTGAGTAGCCAATCAGTTGAAAGGGAGTTTCCTTGGTTGTGTGGCCTTCATTCAAATATAAGTGGACCTTCTGGCTTTTGCCTACTCTGGATCCTGCAGCTGCCTCCTGTTCATCTGACCTCTAGTTCTTGGGACTTGAGCTACCAGCTCATCTACTGATCTTGAGATTTGTCGATCTTCACAGCCTGTGAGCAAGAGCCCTGCTCTCCGACCTGCCAATCTTGAGTTCCCCGGCCCCTGCAGCTGTGTGAATCAGGAGAAACCTTGTGGTCTTGTCTGCTGTCATGGATTGAATTGTGTCCCCCAGAAATATCTGTCAGCTTGGCTGGGTCATGATTCCCAGCATTATATGATTGTTTATGGTTTTGTAAATCTGATGTGATTTCCTTATGTGTTGTAAACTCTGTCACTATCATGAGGTTATACTGATGAGGTTTATAAGATTAGACAGTGTCTTAATCCAATCTCTTCTGAGATATAAAAGAGAGAAGCGAGCAGAGACACATGGGAATCTCATACCACCAAGAACCCAGTACTGGGAGCAGAGCGCTTCCTTTGGACCTGAGGTTCCTGCGCAGAGAAGCTCCAAGACTGAGGGAAGACTGATGACATAGACCTTCCTCCAGAGCCAATGCAGAAAGCGTTCCTTGGAGCTGATGCACTGAATTTGGACTTGTAGGTTACTGGACTGTGACAGAAAAACTTCTCTTTGTTAAAGCCATCCACTTGTGGTATTTCTGTTAGAGCAGCACTAGATGACTAAGACACCTGCCAGTCTTGGAATTCGTTGATCTTCACAGCCTGTGAACAAGAGTCCTGCCCTCTGACCTGCTGACCTTGGGTTTGCCAGCTGCTGTGGCTACGTGAATCAGGAGAAGCCTCTATCCTGACCCATGGACTTGGCACATTCTGGCCTGTACAATCTCATGAGCCATTCCCTTGATATAAATCTCTCTCTATATATATTTATACATTTTACTGGTTTTACTTCTCTAGAGAACCCAGCCTAAGACATGAAGATTAGCTATAGAGCTCTCAGCACAGGATCTGACTTGTGGTATGTATTAGTTTCCTCAGGCTGCTGTAACAAAGAACCACAAATTGGGTGGCTTATAGGAACAGAAATTTATTGTCTCACACTTCTGGTAGCTAGAAGTCTGAATTCAAGGTATTGGCATGGTCATGTGGTCTCTGATGGCTCTGAGGGGGATCCTTTCTTGTCTCTCCCAGCTCTGGTAGCTCCAGGTATTCCTTGGCTTGTAGATGCATTGCTCCAGTCTTTGTCTCTGTGCCTCTTCTCCTTTATAAGGACACCGTTCATATTGGATTGGGACCCACCCAACTTCAGTATGACCTCACGTTAACTGATAACATCTTCAAAAACTCTATTTCCAAACAAGACCATATTCATGTACGGGGAGGTTAGAACTTCAACATACCTTTTCTGGGGACACAATTCAATCCATAATATGGTACATGCTCAAGAAATCTTACCTGTTATTATCCTTACTTTAGAGGTGAAGAAACAGGCCCAGAGAAATCGGGTTACTTACTCAAAGTCATCCAGCCAGAAAGTGGAGAAGCTGAGTCCCAAACCCAAGGCAGGCTGCTCCAGAACCCTCTCTCTTAGCTTGTTGGCAGCTCCATGTCTCCAGCCAGCCTGACCCATCAACCCCCTCTGATAGCTCCCACTTGACCTTCTGTCCTCTTGTATGTGCACTGGCTCCTTTACCAGGGTGCTTCTCAGGCTCTAGGGAGACTGGTGCCGAGCTTGCCTGCGTAGCAGAGCCCATTAGCCATCCAGTTCCCATGGAACAATCAGGTCCTTTCTGGCTGATCATTCCCTTCACATACTGCCTGTGATCTATCACTCAGGTATGTCAGCCCTCCGGGGAGTGGTCTTTAATAATATCAAAAAGCTTAAAATACACTCCACAATAGCCAATACTATTTCCGCCAAGGGAAGGGTGGTTCCCTTTTACAGGTATGGACAAACCAATTCAGGTGCAAAAGAAAGTCCTTTCAGGCTTTCATCCAAAACTCACGCCAAACTCACAGGGACTCATTTATTCTTAGGTTTCATATCATTCAGGGAACAGCTTTCCAGTTTTCCGTAAGCTAGATTGTTCGGGTTTTATCCAGGTTCATAAGGAAATGTTTTGAAATACCACAAGAAAGTCTGGCTTGCGGGAGAGAGCACTGAGGGGAAGAAGGGAGGGCGGAGGATCTTTTATTTTTGATGGCAAGCAGGAAGGACTGAAGATCTTCGAACAGAGCTGGCCTTGTCATATTTCTGGACCCATTGTAAAGCCCAAGGTGGTCTGGAGAAACATCAGAGTGGGGGTGTTTCTTTGAGTTAAGCTTTACTGCATAGGGAACGTATAGGAGAAATTCCACTTTGATGAATTTCAAAAGTATAATCTTTGTTCTCTTTTGACTTGAGAGTTCTAGCATTTTGCTAGAAAGGCAGAAGTGACTCTGGACACAGAAAACCTGGGTTTCTGAGCGTGTCAAGTCCCTGTACATCCTGGGTCTTGGTTTCTTTAGTAGAGGTGGGGCCTGGGGGAATATGCTGCATACACTGGGCCCAGGAGCCTCCTTATTGTTTTGTTATGGGGCACCTGATCAGGAACCAGAGTCAGGTACGACTTAATAAGTTGGAATTCCTCACAGACGCTGCAAGATATGAGAACCTTTTAGAATAAGAACTGGGCCTTCTCCATTTTTGGCACAATTTTAGTGAAATGTATTTGATGAGCAATCATAGTTGATATTTTGAGTTTTTTTAATGGGAGCCCATTACTATAATGAACGTAAGGGGTAAAATGTATTGTTTATTGCTTCTTAAAAAACTTTTTAACACAGAACAGTGAGTATCATATATAAAAAATAGAAATCAGGGGGAAGCTTTTTAAAAAGTATATCTAATGTAGTACCATTTTACCATTTCTAAAAACTTTTTATTATGGAAAATTTCAAACCTGTAAGAGTAGAGAGAATAGTAAAACAAACTCTCCTGTACTCATTGCTGTTTGAACAATTACAAACTCTTGGCCAATCTTGTTTTCTCTTTACCCCATCATACTTCTTGTCTTTCCATATTATTTTGAAGCAAATCTCAGACATCATATAATTTTATTCATAAGTCGTTCAATATGAGCCCTGGTGGTGAAATGGTTAAGCTCTCAGCTGCTAACCAAAAGGTTAGCAGTTTGAACTCACAGCAACTCTGCAGAGAAGGACCTGGTGGTCTGCCTCTGTAAAGATTACAGTCTAGAAAACTCTATGGGGCAGTTTTACTCTGTTACATGGGGTCACATGAGTTGGACTCGACTTGACGGCTACTATACTTGTTGTATCATATATCTAGCCATCTATCAATCCTTCCATCCACCCATCAAGCCATCTTGTCTTTTTGGATGCATTTCAAAGTAACTTGCAGGCATCAGTACACTTCCCCTTAAACACTTCACCATGCATATCACTAGCAAGAATCTTGAAATCCTTAATAATTTTTTAACAAGGGGTTCCACATTTTCTTTTTGCATTGGGCCCCAAAAATTATGTAGTGGTTCTGCCTGGGGCGGGTGGGTAATGGACAGAACAACCTGGCCACATCTTAAAGAAGCATAAATCATTCAGTATGCAAAATGATTTTCTAATGGACAAGCTGATAATTATCAAACTGGGAGGAGGTTGTAGAATTCTCTTTCCTTGAAAGTTTTAAAAATAGTATAAAGTCTCACCTTTCCATGATGTTTAAATGTGTGATGGATGTTTTTCTTGAGGTACCTGCCTACCTGTCTACAAATCCTTTGTGAGTACAGAGAACTTCAAGCAGGGTCTAGGCATCTGTGTGACCTTGGATTTTGCATTTCTAGTTGTTGCATCCACCATCTGTCTGTCAGTTTGTCTGTCGTTCTGTGGTAGCTTGCACGTTGCTATGACGCTGGAAGCTATGCCAGCAGTATTTTAAATACCAACCAGGTCACCCATGGTGGACAGGTTTCAGCAGAGCTTCCAGACTAAGACAGACTAGGAAGAAAGACCTGGTTATCTACTTCTGAAATCAGCCAATGAAAACCTATAGATCATAAAAGAACTACATGGTGCCTGGCTACCATTACCAACCGCTCTGACCAGGGACACAATAGAAGGTCCCGGTTAGAATGGGAGAAAAATGTAGAACAAAACTCAAATTCATTAAAAAGACCAGATTTACTGCACTGCTAGAGACTGGCAGAACCCCAGAGACTATGGCCCTAAGCTACTCTTTTAATGTGGAACTGAAGCCACCACCTGATGTCACCTTCCAGCCAAACTATAGATTGGCCTATAAAATAAACAATAACACCCGTGAGGAATGTGCCGCTTAGAACAATCAGCTATATGCCCCCAAATGGCAACATTTGTCCTAAAGCAAAGATAAGAAAGCAAGGAGGGGCAGGGCAACTGGATGGATGGAAAGGGGGAAGGCAGGGTGGAAATGGGGAGAGTGCTAACGTATTTCAGGGATAGGAAACAGTGTTAAGGGACAATTTGTGTATTAATTTTTGAATGGGAAACTAATTTACTGTGTAAACTTTCACCTAAAATGCAATAAAATATTCAAAAAAGAAAACCTATGGATAATATAAACTTTTATTGAAAATATAATAAAATATCATTTAAAAATGTATTGATAAAAAATAATGATACAATTAACGTTAAAAAAAAAAAAAGGAAAGAAAACTTATGGATCACAACAGAATATTGTTTGATTTAGTGCTGGAAGATGAGCTTCTCGTTTGGAAGCCACTCAAAATACACACTAGCTGAATCAATGGACTTGAGCCAACCAGGGGTAGTGAAGATGGTACAGGAGCGCGCAATGTTTTGTTCTGTTGTACATGGGCCCACCAGGAATCGGAGCCGACTGGACGGCAATCAGCAACAAGTTGTTACATACGTGTTTCCTGAGGACATTTTTTCCCTTTTGTTTGAACAGTACTGAACTTCACAAAAACTTGTGAGAGTGCAGCCAATCTGAATGTTTCTAAGAGACATGAGAGTCCCTGGCCCCGGCACACTGCTCTAGCCTCCAGTCACACAGAATGCTTGTAAGGGCTGCTGTGAACTGTTGTCCAGGAAAGACTGAAACATTTCTGAAGACAAGCCCATGTTGCATATTTAAAAAAGAATTCACAATAAGGTTGATTCTGCCCTTTGAGGAGTGTCTGGGTAAAAGAAAACCACCTGGTTTTCTAAAAACATTTGAAAATGATTTTGTTTGCCATGATGAGGGGAGATAGAACACATTCCTTGTAGGAACAGAAATCGTATTTGCTTCTGCAGATAGCATTTCAAGTAACCCGTTCCAGGAGTAAAGAGTCTGGATTATATGATGCTGACTTGAATCCAGAGGTAAATTTGTTCTGTGTCTCAGTATATTGCTTTTGGATTATTTTAGAAACTTTCCTCTCCTTGCTGAAAAAGATAGGGGTGCATAGAAGAATGAAGAGGCTTTCATATGTGTATGGTCATACTAGGCCAAGTGTTTTGGTAACTGGTGAAGCAAATGTATACTGAATTTTTTACCTTTAGCCTGGGTGGCGCATCGATTAAAGCACTTGGTTGCTAAAGTCAGCGATTTAAACCCACCAGTTGCTCTATGGGAGAAAGATGTGCAGTCTGCTTCTGTAAAGATTACAGTCTTGGAAACTCTATGGGGCAGTTCTACTCTGTCCTATAGAGTCATTCTGAGTCAGAATCTGCTCTCCACGGCAAGGGTTTGTTTGTTTTTGTTTTTTTTTAAGTGACGTTTATCCCACATATCCCATTGTTTGATGTGCATTATCCGTGCAGACACTTTTTATTTTCCTGTTAGTTATTCATGTGTGTGTGTGGGGGGAGGGGGTTGATGTTTTTATTTCTCCTCATCTAAGTAGATTTCAAGTACACACCACGATGGAAGAGAAATTACTAGACAGAGGTTTAAGTGAAGCAGCTACAATTATAGAAACCATGTTAGAGGAAAAAATTACGTCTTCAAGAAACTCCACCTCTTATCTGGGTGGAGAAACAATTAGAGAACAATACGAGACAGAATATAATCAAGTGCTAAATTGTGTGGTACGGATAATGAGTGCTATAGGAATTCAGAGAAAGGGAGCGTAAGACTATGGAACAATTCACAGCGTTTTGTGCCGACAGTCCCACTTCCAGGAAGAAATGTCTGCATTTTCTTTGAGAGTTGATTGTGAGGCTCATCTGGCCCACTGTGTGAATCTATCATTAATGGGCAAGATCAGGTCTTTTGTATGTTCGATTGCATATAGGTTCTGATGAAACCTGGATAAACGGGATGTGGAAACCAATGACTTGCAGCGAGTCCTCCCATCCGGGAGAGCATACCGACAAGATGGCCTCTGTGTGACAAGCACTTCCTTCAGTCTCCCTGACAACAATTTCTGCAGAGTTGAAAGCCATTAAGGGGTGGATCTCTACTGTGATAGCCTCCATTTTCCAAGGGATAAATGTTTTCTGCTACAGAGGTTGGCAGCTGAATTTCGGTTCCCCTCACTCCCCTCCTTCATGTTTTTCACAGAGCAGCGCAAAGGCTAGTGGCAGCTGATGGGGATGGTAAATATTGCTCATATCGTGTGAGACAGGGGCTGGAAATCTCTCCTGATGTATAAAGAGACATCACCTTCTCAGTGCAAAGGGTTAAAATCAGTCAGGCTGAGAATGTTTGTAACTTTCAGCTGTTTCCCGGAAGTGCAATACCTAGAGATTCTGAAAGATCCTGGCAAACTGCAAGTTTTGACGGGCTCACATCCTAAAAGAGAAATTCTCCACCAGGTAAACATGGACCATGTTCTCTGACAGATGTAGGTGAGAACAAAAAGCTGCAGGAGAGGCAAACTAGCCTGAGCAATCAGTTTCTATCTACATGCAATTCCAGCTCCAGTCAAAGAATACTGATGAATTAAGACCTATTTAACCCGTCTGCCAGTGGGGCTGTTAAACTGTACCTCACTGCCTGCCGTAGACACCAGTTTGGTTGAACATGTGTGTCAGGCGTGGTTTGTAGTAGACGAGACCGTGGAAGAGCCCCTCTCTTGTTTTGTTTTTGTTTGTTCTTTTCTTTACCGTGTGTAGGGGACAGGAGGAGCTAGCATGGGAGTGCCCACTTAGCATTGTCATGGCCAGATTTTAATGTGTTAAAAAAAATTAAATCCTTTTTGTAATGTGATTATTTTCTACTTCAATGGATTAAAAAAAATGATTGAAAAAGAATATTTCATGGTTAGGGTCCACAAAACATCTCTGTTTTTATATCAGGACCTGAATTTAGTTACTGAGTGGAATCAGGCTGTGAAAGGCCATCTTGCAATTAGGACCTCCCTACCTCACCCTTTTTTGACAACCAAAGTGAAGAACATTAATTGGCAATTGAAGTAATAAATATGATAGCTAACGTTTATTGAACCCTCACCATGTATAGTTATAGATACTATTGTTAGTTGCCCTGGAGTTGATTCCAACTCATGGCAACACGTGTACAGAGTATAACTGTGCTCCATAGGGCTTTCAAAGCTATGACCTTTCAGAAGCAGATCACCAGGCTTTTCTTGTGAGGCACCTCTGTGTAGGTTCGAACCACCAACCTGTTGGTTAGTTGTTGAGTGCTTAATCGTTTGTACCACCCAGGGACTCCTGTGCAGACACTATGCTAAGCCATTTATACCAGTATGTTATTTTCTCATAATCCCCACAACCATTATGCTCATTTTATAGATACAGATGCAAGACACAAAGGATAGTAACTTGCCCCCAGGTTACAATAGTTAGAGAGTAGCAGAGCTGGGCTTCACCTCATGCAGTTGAATATCAAATCTATGTACCTGACCACCATGCCACTCCACACAACATGGTCTGGCTTGGCTCGCTTTGATGTGCTGTTAGCTCTGATAAACCTGGACATGATCAAGAATGTGGACAACCTGATCCAAGAGCAACGTGGAACTGCTTTGCTGAGGGCTTTGATGAGTGAGCAATGCCCTTTTTCTTGAGAAGAGATATGGTGGATGGTCTGCTTGCCTTAGGAGCCTTAGTGGTGCAATGGTTAAGTGCCCAGCTGTTAACCGAAAGTTTGGCGGTTCGAACCTACCCAATCGCCTCCGCGGTAGAAAAACCTGGAGATCTGCTACCATAAAGATTACAGCCAAGAAAACCCTTTGAGGCTGTTCTACTCTGTCACCTGGGGTTGCTGTGAGTCAAAAATAGAGTCAATGGCACCTAACTGCTTACTTTGGCGGTAAAGAATGTGTGTTGTCAACTAATGTCACGAAACAAAATGTGTATAAATTGTTGAATGGGAAACTAATTTGCTCTGTAAACTTCCACCCAAACCACAGTAAAATGTTCAAAAGAAAACAAGAAGAATGCACATCATTTTATGAGAATTTACCAGGCACTGGTCTAAGCACATTTTATATATTAACTCATTTGATTCTCATAAAAAGCCCATGAGGTTAACAGAACTTGATGGCTATGGGGGAAAAAAAGCCCTGGGAGAAAAAAAAAAAAGAATCATAATTTAAAAAAAATTATTTATTTTGAATTTTTTAACAAAAACTCAAAATCCAGCTATGTCTCTCATGCATTCAGCCTGAATGATGATGATGATGACGTTGACATTGACGATAAATATGACTGTGAAATAAACTAATATCATTAAAAAAAAAAGAAAAAGAATGCATGTTGTTAGTCTTCCATCACCCCAGAATTTTAGCAGCAGGTTCAGGTAACAGTCCCCGTAAAGTCCTGCACATACCACAAGGATAGAACTTAGGTTCAGGAACCCGTGCGAGAGAAAAGGTGAAATCGGAGATTTTTCCAAAGGAGTTGTTTAAATGTTAAGTGTGTCTTGGATAACGACTTCTAATCACTCATCTGGGACCAGTGAAATTATTTATTTGATTATGTTTACACAGTCATGGGAGGTTATTCACAGGTCAGCCAATCAAGGCCCACCGCGTGCTTGAACAACACTGCTATTATGGTAAAAGTCAGATTTTCCCCATTATTATCTGGCTTGCTAAATTTGCGTGGGTCCTTCTCACATATGGTGGTAACACCTCATCCTCCCTGTAACATACACGGCAACTTCTCATACTTATCATACTCACTAAGCCCTAACCATTAAGTATTGATTTTCTTTCGCAGAGTATACCACAGATTTCCCTTAAAGACTGAAGTGAAAAACTGTAGAAATATTATTCAATATGTCATATTTTTGGAAAGGTTACCATTGATTTTTATTAAATACACAGGCAGGATCCCTTTAAGCCCACTTTTATTTCTCCTACAGGATTGGATCCGTTTAGTGTTTACTTTCCTGGCCTTTAAAAGACTTGCATGGCATGGCAGGAAGGGATGTGAAATTCATTTCCAAATAACTTGTCTTAACACTAGTGCTGTCTAGCTGCACCCAAGAAAGATTTATGGTTAGCTGGCTGGTCTAGGCAAGGTCTTGACATAGCTGAAGTGAAAAGCCAGTTAAAAACAAAGCCAGCACTCCCTTATAAATGCAGTGGCCAATTAGCTGAAGTGAAAGGGAAAAAATCTTTCCAAGTGCTGATTTCACTAACTTATCATTTTCAAGTCGTTATCAGACCAAGCAGAATTTACTGCAGTCTGATTTTGAAGAATGGGAGTTGTCACTGAAATTACTTGGTTTTACGTGGGTTGTTCATAGCAGTATCAGTTAGAACCAGGATGGATGGAAAACTTCTAGAGCAACCCTACATCCATCCCTTTAGTTGGCACCCTGCTTGTCTGGAAAGACAAGGAGATGCCTTTCCAAACTTGTTGGAACCATGCTGTCAATAAAAAGTGTCACTTAGAAGGAGAAAGTGGCTCATTGACACTTCGGTGTGCCTCATTTGCAAAGGGAGTTGCCAGACACCTTGGAAAAGACACCTGTCAGATATTGTTTGTCTTTCAACGAATGAGAGCTCTCCCTGGGGCATTTTCCAGCAACCGCCTTTTACCTCCTTCATCCAACGCTTGCCAAGGAAGCTTATATTTTGGCAATAACTCCCTCTTACCTGGTTTTGTTTTGCTGTTTCTAGGACTGAAGGGAGTAATCAGCTTGAATCTTGGAGAAATTCCTAGTTAACACGAAAAAGCAATAAGCCAATTCAAACTGCTGGAAAAGTATAAGAAATGGGGAAGAATAGTTGTTACCTTGCTTCCTTCATGTTTTGGAATAAATTCCACTTTTATTTTCTGGTTCCTGTAGAACCAGAACGTATGGCCCAAATTGTGTGTTCATTTTTGAATTCCTTCTCCTCCACTCAGAATCTCTTCCTATTATATGATTTTCAGGGTCTAGAACAGAACCAAATCTGTGAAACATTCAATAAACATTTTGGGAGTACTGATCAAGAGCAAGGCGCCTGTGGCGAATTAAAGATGGCTGTAAGTTCTTTTACATACTTTCCATTAAGAAGTGGAGTCTTAGCCCCTTCCCCTTAAATCTGGGCAGACTTTGTGACGGGCTTGACCAATAGAATACGGCAGAAGTTTTGCTATGTCACTCACCTTCAGGGCCCAGGCCTCAAGAAACTGGTGATTTCTACTTCTTGTCTCTTGGAATACTCTCTTTGAGCTCTCTGAGCCACCATGTAACAAGTCTGACTACGCTGAGACTGCCATGCATGTGGGTAGGCACTCTGGCACACAGAGCCCAGCCTTCTAGCCAGCCCTGCCAAAGTGCCAATTATGTGAGTGAAGCTGTCTTGAACCTGCTAGATGAGCCCACCTGACAGCTGAATTTTATTACTAGGTGGAGAGAAGAATCACCTAGCTGAGGCCTGCTCAAGTTTCCAATTCCCCAATTGTGAGATACAATGATGCTGTTTTATGCCACCTAGACACCCAAAGTTAGGATAAATGTTTTGTTGTTAAAATATGAGATTTGATGCTGCTTTTAAAAACTCGAAGTGATAAATGAGCTAATGTTGGCAAAGAGCTTACCACAGTGGCTGGCTCAGAGTTAACACTCAGCAAGAGTTAACTTTTGGTAAGTATTACTGTAATATCTCAACTATTCTCCTTGTTCTTAATTTCTGATCCTTGATCCATCCCCCATATCGTTGCAAGAATCAACTTCCCAAAGCACAGTCATATGTTTAATATGGCAGATACTATGAATTGGCCCTCCAATATCAAACCTTGTCTTCTTCCTCAGTAACAGAACCTTTGAATATTAGTTGGGTATATGGAGGTACAGACTAAAGACTACATCACATTGTAATAAGGAGGGCGCTATTCATGTTTAGAGGAGCCCCAGTGGCACAGTGGTTAAGCACTTGGCTGCTAACCGAAAGGTCGATGGTTTGAATCCACCGGTTGCTCCTCGGGGGAACGATGTGGCAATCTGCTTTTGTAAAGATTTACAGCCTTGGAAACCCTATGGGGCAGTTCTACGTTGTCCTATAGGGCCGCTATGAGTGGGAATTGACTCTACAGCAATGGGTTTATTGATGTTTAATAAAGGAGGTGACCATCGCCTTTTCTATTTACCACTCTGTTGATATCTAATTCTGGTGGTTCACAAATGTTCATGGTGAAAAATTAGTAGGCATTTGAAAGACACAGAATGGAGGGAAGAGAATTCCAGAAGGAAGGACAACATAAGAACAAGTATCATAGCACGGACATGGCATGTTGGGAAAATGGCAAGTCTTATGGGGTTGTAGTCCATAGGATAGCACACAGCGAAGGAGACTGGGAAACTGGGTGGGGTTCGATTATAAAGGACTCTGAACTTCAACTTTCTCTGCTTTTGTGGTATAACAGGCTTTCATACTTTTGCATTTTTGTGTGTACTGTTCCCTCTGTAAGCCTCATTTTTTTCTCATGTATAAAATGAAGGTTGTTGTACCTCCCCGTATTAATCAGGTTACTTCATGCTAGCTGCTATAACAAATATCCCTTAAATCCTAATTACTTAATACCAAAAATCATTTCTTTCTTGCTCTTGCAAAGCCTAAAGCAGCTGTCAGGGGGAGCATGGGTGGGTGTGTGAATGGTGAGAAAGGAATTCTACTATAAAAAATGACTCAATGTTTCTGGGTACATTCCATTTGTGATATCACAATATTCGAAGGTCTTCTTGAAGTTCTCTGCAGGATTCTTTATATTCAGCTGGCTGCTAGGTAATGGGAAAGTGTGGAGGATTACATGGCATTTTAGGACCAGGCCTGAAAATGGATTCCTTCAATTCTATCCATATTCTACTGACCAGAACTGAGTAACATGGCTCCAACACAACTTTAAGAAAGAAAAAATTTGGGATCAGGAGCCGATAGCCAGTCTCAGCCACACTGCTGGAACTTCCTAACTTGAGGTAAGGATGTAATGAAACAATACGTATGAAAGTACTCTACAAAACTGTTGGGTATAATTTAAATAGAGGTTTATATTCCTTCATATTTACATGTTCAATCCTACCCATTTTTCAAATGTCACCTCTTCCCTGGAGCCACCTTGAGTTCTATCCTCTTTCTTTTTCTCTCCACATCTCACTAGTTGAAGGTTATCTCTGACTTTTAGTATTTCATTACACACTTTGAGACGTTCTCAACTTGTTTTATACATCCTTGACTTCTAGCACAGTGTCTTGCATATCTAGTGTGCAAGTTTTGAATTACTGATGAATATGTTGGAGTAAAAAGGGAAAGCAAAAAAATTCAACCTTTGGGGTAACTGGCATATTTTTTCCCTCAAACATATTTGAGTCACTTACCACTTTTTTCTCCCAACTTGCTTTGTAAGGATGACATCATGTTAAACCAAACATGAAATGGAAACCAAAACTTTACAAATGGACTGCAAACATTGGTTGCTTTAGTATGTTACCTAGCCAAGAGAGAAAGTATGTACTGCAAGGCAAATATGCCCATGATCAACACTGGACAGTAACTTCTCATTTGGCTTCATCTTCTTCATAATACCAGTCTCCTGGCTCCTTCAGGGCTAAAAGGAGGGGCTGGGTTGCTTACAGTAAAGACACCAGAGAGGTCTTTGGAAATAGCGGCAACAGGAGTGCCCTTGCCTTGCCTTGCCTACCTTGAGCTCCTGAGGTGGTAAGGAGATAATGCTGTCAGAGGGAAACCTTCATCTTTTCTATCTACCACTCTGTTGGTATCTAATTCTGGTGGTTCATGAATGTTCATGGTAAAAAAAAAATCTACTTCCTACTTATATAGAGATTTAGTTGCATACTTTTCTGGTCTTAAGAAACCCAAACAGGTTCTTGTGCATCCGTGTTGTTCTATTTCCATGTTAAAGATAATTTAAGTGGGTGATTGTTCCCTGTCCAAAAGAATTCTCTACTTTATCAAATTATTCATAATATATTCCCTTTAAATGACAAGCTTCTCCATTGTACTTAGAGTATGATTCAATTTATAAAAATTCAGTGAACATACAGTATTTTGAGAACTCCTGCATAGCATAAACTCTTGCACTTACTTATCTTTGGGCTACTGGTTGGGCTTTGGAAGATAGCAAGACTGGCTTTTAGTTCACCTCTAATTCTTCTGGTTATGAAATCATTGGCTTCACTTACTTTTTTCCAATTTTATTTTCCCACTAGGAAAGAACCTGGTTCAGATGGATGTGCTAGAGGAAATGCACCAGGAACTCCTGGGCAGGGTGCAATTGGTCACCATTAATGCTCACAAGTATCAAAGCTACTTGAAGAAATACAGCTACTTATGGATGGGCGATAAAATTGAATTCATGAAGCAGTTCCTTCTCCATGGGCGATTTCTTGGTGCCGACCAACTAGAATTGCATGCAGAGGACGAGTTTCAGACCTCCACACTGCAGTTAGCACACTTTGAAGAACAGGTCTTGAATTTTAGCTGAGTCTAGCATCATCTTTTTCAATTTTGAGGGCAGCTGTTACATCTTAAAATAGTTTGAGATACAAAGCTCTCTCTTCTTCCAAGAGATTTTTTTTTTAATTTAAGATCAACATCTATGAAATATTATGTGAAGGAGCTGGCAACTGTAAAAATCATATTTTAGTGGCTAGCTTCACGTTGATCTTGGACCTTTAAAAATCAGTGATGAAGTTTATTTAAAAAATGGGGTTGGATGTTTAAGGAGCATCTGCTTAACGAGGTAAACTGCAGGTAGGATAATTTGAATCTGGTTGATTATGAAAGGAAATTAAAATAACACAAATCATTTGATGAAACTATCCTCATAGAATTCTAATTTAACTCAAATAATAAATATTTTAATAGTTCTCCTGTGTGCTTATTTTTAGTCTCATAGTTTGTAAGTTACAAGAGAGTTGCTTTCATGCATGTGAAATGCAATTCTCTTCTTATAAAAACTCGACACAATGCTTATCCATTTGATTTGATTGCATTTGTGTGTTCATTAATATAATTGAAACATGTAGCTTCCTCCCAACTTTTCACGGGCTCATCCCAAATTAACTATTGGCATTTTCTTACATTACATATCAGTAAAACTGAGTTAAGGCAATTTATTCATGAAACATGGAAAAGTCGAACAGACAAAGTGGTGAAAGACCATTTGGCGCTGGTTGGGGTGCTGGATGGCTATGGGCAGCCGGCTGGCTCCATGTAATGACCCTTAGCATCTCCATTATTTTAAATGCAAAACTCCCCAGAGTCATTGAACCAAAGCTTCCAGAAGAGATTTATATGAACTCAAGTGATATGCACTCAAGAAAGAGGGGTTGCCTCCAAGAGAGAACAGGTATAACTCTTCATCAACTGGTACCCAAACTATAAATCAAAGGAAACTCATGGTCTCCCAAGTATGTCCTATGTATTTCCAGGGTAGTTTTAAAGATTGATGGTAGCAATGTGGTAGAAAGATCTGTGAACTTGGAAGGAGAAAACAGAGGTTCTAATCCTTGCTCGGCCATGGATGAGATAATCTGAGTGTATTTCTTCATGTTTAAATCTAATAGTTATTCAGTCTGCCTTGAAGGAGTGCATGAGTATGTTTGTCAAAATACATGACATTCTTTTGGGGGAAAACATAAAAGGTAGGAAAAAACAGGTACAAAGCAAGTTGTCAATAAAATGGACAAAGGACATTTAAATAAAGATGCTTTTTCAAATTAAATGAAATGTATAGAATCCTATTTTTGTCCTTCATCAGTTGATGTGGGGATGTTGTTGTCAGTTGCTGTTGAAGGCAAGTTGATTCTGATTCATGATGACTCCATATGAGCGGAGTAGAACTACTTTATAGTGTTTTCAAGGCTGTCACCTTTCAAAAGCAGATTACCAGGCCTGTCTTCCATGGTGTTTTTGGGTGGATTCCAACCACCAATCTTTCGGCTAGTAGTTGAGTGCTCAGCTGGGCAACCCAGGGACCTAATGTGGGGATAACTGACTGAAAAGAATGAAAGAAACTCTACCCTTGGTTTTGCTTCTTGTGTACAATGTTCATTCTTCATACTATAGAATTGGATTGGTTCCATTAATAAAACCAATGTGATAAATTCATAGCAGTCAGGGAAGTTTTCATTTTAAAAAACCCCACCTTTTATTTCGGCAAAATTGACTGAAAGTGATTTGGTTGACAAATTTGGCAGGCACCTGTTTCCGATAACAGCTGTATTCCTTTAGACTAGAGTTATGTTTTACCTTATATTTCTTATATGCTTAAATTCTTTGGGAGGAATTAACTTAAACAAGTAACACAATCAAAGATCTCTCAACTCTCATCCACGCATACAGAAAGATCTATTGGGGTTGCTGGGGAAAGCGGGTGTAATCAGAGGTGTAGTAAGTCACGGGGATTGGGCAAGTCAACCAGGAAAAGATGCCACCTGGGCTTCTCCAAGAAAAGTGCACAAATACAGTTTACTCTGTGACAAATAGTTTCTCCTGAACAGTAATCACATCCTTATGTATCTCTGAAGTTGTTGAATATCTATAGTAAAATCAGCAGGTACCTTTGGAGTAGCCATGCTCTACCAAGGAGAAATTGTCCATACTTGTGAAATGTCAAGGCTAAGAAAGCTGAACTTGGTCATGTGGTTTCACCTCTATTCTGGAAAGCTTCGCTACTCTAACATCTTTTCAGCATAAATAAACTATAGATAAAGAAGTAGTGTTGAATTCAGCTAAGTAATCTGTTTGGGTCTATGTAATACTAAACGATCTGTTTGTTTCGTATTTTATCTGTTTCAGTATACTGCAGACCTGGTTGAATATTAGGTAATTCCTCACTATAGGTATAAGTATTTCACAAACAACAAGGAAATCTTGTCCTTGTGGTTAGGATCAATTAGAGTATATAATTTAAAAATGTGTTTTGAGATCTGCATCTAAACTGTGGCATAAAGAATTTGAAAGAATTTCAGAAAGACAACTAAAATAGGCAGGGTTGGGAAGAAGATTCCCTTGCAATTCTAGAGGTGAACTGGGATATTTAAATAAATGCCTTCTAATATAACTAATAGCAAAGCATTCATTTCACGTTGTTGGACCCCTCTAACTATCATCATGGTTTTCTCACTTCATTTGTCTCCAATAACTGTTCCATATATTTTACACTGAATTAAATTATTTATTCTGTAGGAAATTGCCAAGAAGAAGGTAGAGATTAATAGTAGACAAGGAATAGTAGAAGAGATTGCTAGAATATCATGGATTATTCAGGAATTCAAACCTACTTCTTGGGACTGGAAATTGTTTGTAGGAGCTGTTCTGTTTTGTTCTATTTTTTATTTGTATTTTTGCTAAGTTTGTTTGCATCAATTCACAGAAGCAGAAGCCACTGCATTCTGGAGCCTCAAAGCTGGAAGTTGTCAATTATCGCTTTACATGAGATGGGGAATGTGAATGAAGTTGGATCACCAACAAAGGGGACTATTATGAAAGCAAAGAGTGGGGAGAAAAGGAGAAGATAAAAACCAGGGGCCCTTGAAAAAATTTAAAAAGCTAGGGTAAAACACTGAGGGAAGCAGGAAAAGAGAAGAATTAAAAAGATCAGTATGTATAAGTAAATGTCGGTCACGAAAGGACGAATATTGTTTATCCTACTTATATGTGATATCTACAATAGGCAAATGTACAGAGACAAAAATCTATTAGTGGCTACCAGGGGCAGGAGGGAGGGGAAAAGGGGGTCATTGCTTGAAGGACACTGAACTTCTGTTAAGGGAGATGGAAACATTTGGAAATGGATAGTAGTGATGGCTGTGCAATATGATGAAAGTAATAAATGTGCCTGAACTGTACATGCAAAAAAGGCTGAAACGGCAAATTTTTTGTTATATATATATATATATACTCACGACACACACAAAAGAAATTAATCTTTAAAAAATGTTGGAAAATAAGATCTTCCATTCAAGAAGCTGTCCTGATCGTTTTAAGGAACTCCAATGTGGAAACCTGGGTGACAGAACAACATGGAAGTTCAATGGAGTGGAATTATCCTTAGCTGCAGATCTCAACATCTCTGCAGGGTCCCCCTGCCTCCTGTGGGGTGGGGGTGGGGGGAACGCCGAGGAGTGGATATGGGGGAATCTGCTCAACAACTTACAGTGAGGTTACTAGTGCTCCCATTTTCCAAAGTGGAAACCAAATCTCAGAGATGGAAACTTACTCAAGGTTGTAGTGAGGGGTGGGTGGGTCTCCTGTTGGTTCTAAGATGGAACTCTGTTTTCCAATGGGAGCTACAGCTAAATCAGTTTGGAGATAAGTGGAACGTCTATATCTCAGCCCAGTGAAGGCTGGGAAGTCTAAAGAAATCATGTAAAATGACTTGGAAAGTAAGAGAGCTGGGCATGTAAGAAGTGGTAAGAAGTCTCCTTCAGGAGAAAGAGCTTGTGAGCCCTCTAGTCCTGGCTGGGAGGGCCAAGGACAGGCTCTGAATGCCAAGAAGTAATACTTTCATGAGTCTGATCTGACTGTTTGTTTCTGATGGGTTAGGAACAAAAAACACTGTTTTAAGAGTGTAGATGTTGGAGTTGGAAAGATCTGAGATTGAAACCTGGTTAACTACAACCTTGAATAAGTTTCCATCTCTGAGTCTTGGTTTCCACTTTGGAAAGTAGAAGCACTAATAATATTGAGCAGCTTAAAAGAGAAAATGTATGTAAAGTTGGTGCTTGATTGTAGCTGTTACTAAAATATGATAGGTGAAATAGTAAACGCTTTATTCTTGCTCTAGCATAACTGTACTAGCCACTGGCTCTTTGAGTCTTGCTTTCCTCCTCGGGGAAGTGGGTTTGCTCCAGACTCTTGAGCCAAGCTTCTCAATCTTGATCATGCAGAGGAATCACCTGGGGATCTTGTTAAAAGGCAGATCTTTATTCTGGACTTCTGCAGTGGGGTCTGAGACTGCGTTTCTAACAAGCTCCCACTTGATGCTGATGCTCACTGGTCCACAGGCCTTGTTTTCCGTACCAAGGGTCACCATCTGTAATGTCTAACCAGCTGTGAGTCTATAAAAAGCAAACCAGAGTTTGACCCCCTGAAGCTTTGAGAGAATGGATGGCAGACTTTTCAATAAGTGGAGAGTATGGCAGAGATAAGCTGAGTGCTTCTGGAAGGAGGGGGATTTAGACCCAGGAGATGGGAGTGAGTGACTGCCTGCAAGTCGGAAGGGAATTGGTTGGTATGGAGTTGGAGGAGGAGGGCTCAGAACAAGACCAAAGAGGGTTGTACAAGGCAAATTGCACCCAGTTGCCTACTGTGTTTAGTCTCTAACTGGAGGACTAAACAATACAAATGTTTGTAGAACAATACAAACAATACAAACTACTTATCCCTTTAACACTTTTCAAGGGGAGCACTGTAAAATTTCAGTGTTTCTGAGTTTAATCCATTACAGGTTCCTATACTGTTTGAAATTACAACAAATGATATAATTGCCTGAAATACTGCTTTTAATATAATTCCGCATAACTCACTGGAACATGCGATTGCATTCTATAATATAATTATGACATATAATGTAACTATAAAATTTCTTATTAAATGCATGGGAGTAGTACCGTTTACACGTTATCAAGTATTCA
Organism: Trichechus manatus latirostris; assembly: GCF_000243295.1. NCBI lineage: Eukaryota > Metazoa > Chordata > Mammalia > Sirenia > Trichechidae > Trichechus > Trichechus manatus. The sequence continues at coordinate 10,543,472 of NW_004443973.1, forward strand.
GTGCTTCCATCTGACAAAGCCTAGATTTTAAAAAATGATAGGAATATAAATATATCTTTTCAGATAACTAGGAGTAATGAATGAGTCCAATGGGAGGAGAAGAAGGTCAAGGTCAGTGTTTCTCAAAGTCAGGCCTGTTAAGATTCAGATTCCTGGGTTCCCTGCAGCTCTTATTGAATCAGAACAGAGCAGGACATCTGGAATTTCAAAAAGCATCCTTAGGGAATTCTTATGTACCTTAAAGTTTGAGAATTTCTGATCTGGATTCTATACCTCTCCAGACATCATCTGGAACTTGGGCAAAGTAAGTATGTTTGGGCAGAGGGAGAGCCTGTGATCTCTGAAGCCAGCTGTTCACCGATGTCTACGTTTGTACTGCATTTGTACGCCCCATGTGGCCCTCTCACTCAGGATGTACCATGTCTCAAACTGGCTCCATCACCTCAGTTTATGGCGCCACCAATCCACGCAGATGCCCAAGTGAGAGATATGAGAATCGTCCTGACTCCTCATTCTAGCCATTTTATCTATTACTGACTCTGGTCAATTTCATACCCTAAATCATTCTCAAAAATTCTCCTCTCTACCATTACCTTTTTCTACTACCTTAGATCATGTCCTTCATCATTTAATCACTCATTTAACAAATATTTACTAAGTACCTACTGGAGTCCCTGGGTGGTACAAACAGTCAACACACTCAACTGCTAACCATAAGATTGGAGGTTTGAGTCCACCCAGAGGTGCTTTGGAAGAAAGGACTGGCAATCTACTTGTGAAAATCAACCACTGAAAATCCTATGGAGTCAGATCAGTCACTCCTGATGACACGTCCAAAGTAAGCCAGTCAAAGTCTTGGACAATATTCTGTTGTGATTCATAGGGTTCTCACTGGATAATTTTCAGAAGTAGATCACCAGGCCTTTCTTCCTAGTTTGTCTTAGTCTGGAAGCTCCACTGAAATGTGTCCACATGGGTGACCATGTTGATATTTGAAATACGAGTGGTGTAGCTTCCAGCATCATAGCAACACACAAGCCACAACAATATGATAAACTGATAGACAGGTGGTGAATTATAATTTTAAAGCCCTGCATTATATTGTAGCCCGTGGATATGCCAGAATTTAGATGTTGTATGAGACTGTTAAGAATTTTTCACTATTACATCATGTATTTCATGTCTTTGGTTGTTTCCCTTTTTGGATGACTTCTTTAGGACTTCCAGAATTGAGATGGATACTTGCTTATGATTATAACATGCAATGTCAAAAGAGCTGTTTCAAATGGAGTCTTTCTTTTTTCTTTTTTTAAAATCTTTTTAGGGCTGTCTACTGGATCTGTAGGGAGCCCTAGTGATGCAGTGGTTAAGAACTCGGCTGCTAACTGAAAGATCAGTGGTTTGGACCCACCAGCCACTCTGCAAGAGAAAGATGTGGCAGTCTGCTTCTGTAAAGATTACAGCCTTGGAAATCCTGTGGGCAGTTCTACTCTGCCCTATAGGGTCGCTATGAGTTGGAATCGAACTCGATGGCAATGGGTACTGGGCCCGTGGACTACTTCAAACTTAGAGAACTGTCTCCCTGGGGCCTTGCAAGAGAACTCAAGTACCAGAACACTGTAGCCCTACCAGAGAGGGTAGGCCAGTTCTACAATTTACTCCACCAATCATCAGGAAGCTGAGTTGGAGGAATTTCTCTCTCTGGCAGGCAAGTTCCTTTTTTTTTCTCCCTCTAAATCCACGTGAGACAGAAGAGCAGTTTACCTGTTGGCCACAGGCGGATGTCCAGGTACCACCAGAAGAAGGCTGGTTCCACTAAAGTTTAATGGTTAATGAATACTTCTTCTAGAATGTCAACAGCACTGAAATTTGAGATTTTTATCTCCCACAGTTAGCCTATAGCATGATTCGAAATAAGCAATATATGTACAATAATAATCGTAGGTAGATGCCATCAAGTCTAACCCCTGGCTCCTGGCGACATAATGGAATGAAATGCTGCCATCCTGTGCCATTGTGGATTGCACTGTTGTGACCTATAGGGTTTTCACTGGCTAATTTTCAGAAGTAGCTCACCAGGCCTTTCTTCCTAGTCCAGCTTAGTCTGGAAGCTCTGCTGAAATCTGTCCAGCATCATAATAACATGCAAGCCTCCACTGACAGTAGGATAGTGGCCACCCGTGAGGTGCATCGGCCAGAAATTGAACCTGGATCTACTGCCTGGAAGGTAAGAATTCCGCCGCTGAACCACCACTGCCCCCATGCAGTAATAGTAGCTAGCGTCAATTGAGTGCCTGTTGTGTGCTTGTTATCCTCATGGAAACTGTATCATTATTATCAATCCCATTTTATGGATGAAGAAGCTGAGACTCAGGGACATTAAATGTCTTAGCCAGTTGGGGAACATCTAGCTCAATTGGCATAACACAGTTTATAAAGAAATGTTCTACATTCTACCTTGGTGAGTAGCATCTGGGGTCTTAAAAACCTGTGAGCAGCATCTAAGATACTCCACTGGTCTCACCCTTTTGGGAGCAAGGGAGAATGAAGAAAACAAGATACGAAGGAAAGATTAGTCCAAAGGACTAATGGACAACAACTACCATGGCCTCCACCAGACTAAGTCCAGCACAACTAGATGGTTCTCGGCTACCACCACTGACTGCTCTGACTGGGATAACAACAGAGGGTCCTGGACAGCGCTAGAGAAAAATGTAGAACAAAATTGTAACTCACACAAAAAGACCAGACTTACTGGCCTGACAAAGACTGGAGAAACCTCAAGAGTATGGCCCCCGGACACCCTTTTAGGTCAGTAATGCAGTCACTCCCGAGGTTCACCATTCAGGCAAAGATAAGACAGCCCCATAAAACAAAACAACACTAATGGGGCGCAACAGTCCAGGGACAAGGACTAGAAGTCAGGAGAGGACAGGAAAGCTGGTAATAGGGAACCCAAGTTTGAGAAGGGACAAGTTGACATGTCGTGGGGTTGTCAACCATTGTCATAAAACAATATATGTACTAACTGTTTAATGAGAAACTGTTTGTTCTGTAAACCTTCATCTAAAGTACAACTAAAAAGAAAAAAATGTCTTAGCCAGGACACGCACAGCTAGTAAGCAGCAGAGCCAAGAAGCTAGGCAGAGAGACAGAGTCAGAGAGAGACTATAGAAAGGAAAATCACTGTGCCATAGTATTAATAGTGCTAGTGGTTAAGAGCTCAGCTGCTAAGCAGAAGGTCGGCAGTCCAAAATCACCAGCCACTCCTTGGAAACCCTATGGGGCAGTTCTTCTCTGTCCAATAGGGTTGCTATGAGTAGGAACTGACTCAATGGCAGTGGGTTTGGTTTTTTATTGGCATTTATTTTATCCGAAACTTAAAGATTTGTACCAAGTAATTCTTAAACAGCATTTAATTTGAGACCAATTATAAAATGGGGTTCCCAAAATTAAAACCTGAGTTTGAGGCTTCACATCCACCTCCCAGTCTGATGCAGGGTGGAAGCTACAATACCCCTGGTCCAGCAATCTGTTGTTTTTCTCAGGTTTAGCTTTTGAGAAAGTTGCAGACCTGTGAGAGATGAAAACCTTTCCAAGTATGATTGCTTACTTTTCAATTTCCATCTCTCAAGTAGCGTAATACCTCAAGGGACAAATAGAGTTTTCTATGGAAATGTCTTTTTTTAAGATGCAATTTATAGACAGATTTATTGTACCCCCATCTACGAATGCATTGTCAACAAATTGCGTGTATTTATTCAACTTGTCCAAATAAAAGTCAAATAAGGCTCAGAAATAGATTTCTCGGCAATTTGACTTTCTGAGGTGGGGAGTATAGTGAAGAGCTTGTGGATATATTCTCTGTGGTTAAAAACTGAGTCAAAGGAGCATGAGGAAACTTTTAGGCATGGTGGATATGTTCATTATCTTGATTTTCATGATGGTTTCATGGGTTTGTACAGAGGCATATATTAAATTTTATTAGATTGTACATTTTAAATAGGTGCAATTTATTGTATGCCAATCATACCTCAACAAAACTGTAAAACAAACAAAAAATTGAGTCAGCTATGTGTCCAATTTATGAAACCTGTTGCATAAGCCAACCTTGTCTTTTCTGAATTATATAAAGCTTATCCAAAAATGCCTCAAAGAAGAATCTATTTGAAAACCATAAACTCAAAAAAACCTGTTGCTGTCAAGTCGATTCAGACTCATAGCAGCCCTATAGGGCAGAGTAGAACCGCCTCATGGGGTTTCCAAGGAGCCAGTGGTGGATTCAAACTGCCAACCTTTTGGTTAGCAGCAGAGCTCTTAACTACTGCACCACCAGGGCTGCTTAGAAATGAGCCTTATGGTTACGTAGGGATACATACAACAAAATTTGAGAGCCATACAAAGTTTTGTTGAAATTGAGAAAGTGTACGGGGACTGAGTTAGACATGTGCTTCTAGATCTGAGGCCTGATTTCAAAAGAATTCTGTTTCTGGCTGCTATTAACTCACATCTGACCTTGTATTAGCTGTATAAAATCGGAATTAGGCAGCGATGCTGTGAAATGGGCAGTAGACTCAGAGTTATCAAAAAGGCTGTCCCCCTTGTTTCCCTGCCTCTGGGGCAGGGTGTATCTTTTGTGGCTGATCATTCTGTTTATATTTCATGCTCAAGGCTAAAATTCCATTTAGCTCTTCTATATTGTGAAGAATGTTGATACAAAAAATTATTTGGTGAATCTGACTTTCTAGTGTGAAAAGCAAGCTCTGTGAAGTGACAGTGTTCTGTGACCCACAGACACTTTCATTTGCCTGTGGTGACACCCAAGGCAAGAGCCCTTTATTTTAGGGGATTAGAAGTGCCAACAAAAATAGAAGTCATAAATTTTATAATGTTTGCACTAGACTATTATTAATTCTTTATCTCAGTATAACTATCTTACATTCCTTTGCATAGAGTCCTTTGAGTCCTAGTCTTGAATCTCAGAAAAGGAGGTCTACCTGAATTTGGAGAAAGGGAAAGAGGACCAAATATTTACTGTGTGCCTTTGACAAGTTATCTCCTGATTTTAGTACCTTTCAGGCCACAAATAAGACCCCATAGTAGTACTCAAAGCTCAACCTACATATCCACTGCTTTACCATTATGTGAGCACAAAATGAAATAACCCATCCTTTTTTACAACCAGATTATTACTACACGAGCTGCTTAGCCTTCCTTTCAGAAGTGGATGCTTCTCAAAATGTCCTCAAGAATCACTGGAAATTGCCCAGGAATCTGTGCTCCTGATAACCACACGGCAGTGTCCCTGAAGAACAAGTCCCTCTAGTTCTTTCTGCTCAGCCTTTTATCTTGATGCCAGGCTCTGCCTGTGCTACTGCCGAACTCCATGAAACAACCACTCTGATGGACTCAACTGCCTTCTGCCAGCCCTAGTACACGCCAGCCGTGGAGAGAGACCGTTGCCCTCCTTAATTTTCCATAGAATAACTCTGGCCGGGCTGTCGCTTCCAGCACTTTTACTTAGGCATGAAGGTAATAGACAACCCTGTGGCTCAGAGCTGCTGTCAGAAGGGGCCAGTCTTAAAGCCCATGAGCCAAAAATCTTTCTTTGTAATCCCACAGGTTTCCCTATGGTATGGGAACACCCACCAATGAGAATTCCCAGGCATTTGGAGCCAGAGTTTAACCAACTCCCAGTGCTAGAGAAAACCTGTCCTACCCTCCTCCAGTACACGCCCACTCATTTCCTGCTTCTCAGTGATTGACAGTGGGGATGGATTCATTTCCTTCAGAGGGAGTCTCCAATGGTCCTGAGGGCGTTCACAGGACATTTCCCAAAGTCCAGCTTGTTCAGCTCTATGTAACACGCTGTTGTGGACACCTACCATCCAGTCCAGGTTGAGATGGTACCAAGGTTAATCCTGTGTTCATAGAATCAGGCAAAGAGGGAATTTACAGTCCCCAATAGTCCAGCCTTGGTCTCAGCCTCCCAAGAGAAAAACCCTGGATACAAAAGACACAAACATCTCCTAGGCCATTCATGGTCTAAACCTGAATAGATAAGAGATAGAGCCCTGCTGAGACTCCACAGGGGCTTGGTCCTGCTAAGAAGCCCAATTGACATTGTAAATAGAATACTCAGCATCTCAGTCTGAAGGTTCTGCATTTGGGTTTCTTGTCTACTTCAGGGCCTTCCTAGGAACAATGGGTGAGTTTTAGCATTATATTTGCATGACCAAAACAGAGGTCCTTCCAGACTAAAGGAGGGTCTTGCCTAAAAACAAATTCCATTCTCTACCCTCAAATGCAAAAATTGCTTGCCACCCACTAAATAATAAGTTGCTACCTTAAAAAAATTTAAGGCACTTAGCTGCACTCAGAGTTATGACCACGCTAATTAGTGAATGAGGAGCCCTGGTGGCGCAGTGGTTAAGCACACAGCTGCTAATGGTAAAGTTGGTCTTTCAAACCCACCAGCCACGGTTCTCAGGAGAAAGATGTGGCAGACTGCTTCCATAAAGATTACAGCTCTGGAAACCCTATTGGCAGTTCTATTCTATCTTATAGGGTCACTATGAGTCAGAATTGACTTGATGGCAATGAGTTTTTAAATTTGTAACTGGGTCCCTGGGTGGCACAAACCGAAAGGTTGGTAGTTCAACCCACTCAGCGGTGCCACAGAAGGAAGGCCTAGGATCTGCTTCCATAAAGACTACAGCCAGGAAAACCCTATGGAGCAGCTCTTCTCTGCAACATGTAGGGCCACCGTGAGTCGGCGTCGACTGGACGGCAACAGGCTTTGGGTTTTAGTTAGTGATTATGACCCACACTTACATAATTATTAGGGCTGCTTTAATCTAATAAAATCCCATCCAAGTTAGAAGTGATTCTGCTGACTCAGCCCAAGACTGCCTTCTGAGTGAATCTATATCCCAATATCTTTTTAACCTTTTTTGTAAAGTTGCATCAAATTTTGAAATCATTTTTACTCTCAATATATTTTAGAAATTGTGATATAAAAAAAGACAATATTAAAATGTCAAGAAAATCCATCCCTATGAAAGTAAAGCATGATAGTTCAGTCAACACGAGTTAACTATGAAAGCCGGCCAGCTAGCCTTCAATTTCAAATTGTTGCATTTGTCTGTGAGCGCAATTTTGAAGGGCAGGGGAAAATATCTGAAGGAAGAGAGGAGTGCTTAGGTAGATGCAATCAACAGTGATAAGAAAATGTGATGGGGTGGTTTGTGAGGTGGAAAAACTTTTGCTTGCATGGCTGCATGATTGGATGCAGCAAAATTCGTATGTCTAAAGAACTAAGTACCAAATTTGGCAAGAGCATTCGCTTTTTTTCTATGCTGAGGAACACAGTCCCAGAGACACCAAAGGAATATGTTTTCAGGGAGAACAAAGGATATTTTGGTTTCTCCAGGAGAGGAACTTTGTGTTAAGGTAAGCATTCTGGAGAAGGGAAACGGTTCGAATCAGTGGCGAAGCAATGAAGATCTTACTGAGAGATCCTTGAAGAATATGCCTTTGCCAAGGACACTGTTCTCCACCTAGCATTTACCAGTCAAAGACTTTTGTAATTAGTCATGCATATAAGAGAGGTTGAAAAAATTTTCAGACAAATGACGCCGATTTAAAGGTAGCCCCAAAGTCATCAGAGCAATCAAGAATCATATAACTGCCTCAGCTTCAAGAAGACGTCGTTTACTTTCCAGCCA
>NW_004443973.1:10551298-10572350 GCF_000243295.1 Trichechus manatus latirostris
CACCCCCCGGCTCAGCTCAGCTGGAAATCTCCCTGAAAAGAAAGAGTTATGATGGAAATTTTATACACAAGTTTGTTTTTACATTTCAAATAAATATTTGGAAAATCATTTGTGTCATGTAAACATTTATTGTAAAATGTTTGCGTTTTATTTTTGTTTCATTACCATTTTGGTATTTTTATTACTCAAAGTGCTTTTGAGGAACACAAACCTGATTTTTAACATGGTGTACCGCACATGACGTTTTAGATTCTGAATTGTGCGTATATTTTGGAGTTCAGGTAGTCAAAGCTTTTTAACGGATGTGACCTCATTTAAACCTCAAGACAGCCCTTTAGGGAGGTATTTTCCTCACATAATGAGGAAACGAGGGGCCTAGTAATTTGCTTATGGTTTCCCAGCTGGTTAAAGGCAGACCATTAGTATTTAAATGCAGGTCTGTTGAACTCCCAACTCTATTGTTCTTTCCAAGTCACAACGTTGCCTTCCGGGAATTACATGGTTAAAAAATACTTTTCCACTTCCTTTTAGCAAGAATGACTTTCCTGCTAACACACTCACACACACCCCTACCTCCTGCACACAAACTGTAACTCGTATCTTGAAGGTCCTCTCTGATTTAAATCTTGATTATTTAATTTAAATTATTTAGAAATTACAAAGCACTTCAAGGTTTTTCCAATTAAAAAAATGCCCCCAGGGAGCAAAGTAACACAGGAAACAAAAGAATGTGCTTTAGAGAAAGAGCTGAGGTACATTAAAGTACAGATATTGTGTTGTTGTGTGCTGTCGAATCTGTTTAGACTCAGCAACCCCATGTGACAGAGTAAAATGGTCCCATAGAGTTTTCTAGGCTGTAATCTTTATTGAAGCAGATAGCCAAGTCTTTCTTCCTTGAAGTTGCTGGGTGAGTTTGAACTGCCAACCTTTCAGTTAGCAGCCAGATAATCATTAAATTGCTCATTTAATGTCACCGGGACTTATTAACTCCCTACTGCGTGCCAGGTCTAACACTTGGGGAATAACAGATTTCCAAAGCCTTAGCTTCTCTTTAAAACTTGGAAGAATGAAACCAAATAAGACTTCCCCCACTCCCTGAGACAGAGTATATTTCTAGTTGCTTGTAAAAATTCTTTCTTACAACGGGAAGCTAAAATTCAAAATTTGGCTTAACCAAAAGTGTCCTGTGCTTTCCATGATCTAGCTGGATCCTAATTTTTTCCACAATAATTCAGTGCCTCCTCTCTTTTTCCCTTTCTCCATTTTTACGTTTAAGAAACTGGAGATTTGATGCTTTATAAGAGCCTTTATATATATGTCTTACATTGAAAATGAATAAAAATATATTTAGTGAGAAGAAAGTAACCTAGACAGGTTCATGCTGTGCAGCTGGCTTCTTAATGGACTTATTTTTCCAGTCCTGTTAGTCTGATTTTTGTTCCTACTTAAAACAAAACAACAACAAAAAAACAGGGCTTGCTGTTGCGCCCAGATTTAATTTATTTAACTTTCATTAATTAAATTTTGTAAATTTGCTTTGCCTAATGAGTTTGGCTCTATTACTAATAAGAAAGGTAGAAGGCTGGGGGCAAAGCCAGGATGTGTGCGTGTGTGTTTGTGTGTGTGTGTGTGTGTGTATGTGTGTGCTTGTACATGCATGCTTGTGCATGGATGGGCGTGACTCTTGAGTGTGTTCACGTGATGTGTGGGATGTTTAATTAAAGGATGAAGGCGGGGCTTGGCAGGGTGCCCGACTGGTAAACAATGCCTGTTTTGTATGTATTCAGCAATCACCTGGGAAGTGGAAAGACCTGGAAAGGTTTGTGTACGAAGTGGCCCCTTGACTGTCCAATGAAGTGTCTGTTGTCAGAAGGAAATGTGTACTTTTTGAGGTGAGATTGGTTCTGTGCTCTGAACCGAATGATTTTTCGTTTTTTGTTCTGATAACAAGCTGGTGGTAAGCTTCACTGAACTGAGAAATTGTAAACTCTTAGAAAAGGCTGTCTAAAGATAACAATTCAATGTTTCTCGGTAATGTATTCTGGATGAATCTGATAATTTAAAGCCCACTTCACCAAAATGGGAGTGGTGCTTGCATCCTCTTTATCTTCAATTATGTCTAATCTGTTTCTAATTCAAACACTGTGCTGCTGTTGTCAGATCAAATATAGATTTTAAATGTTTTATGCTTCTCCGCTGGGAAGGTTTCAAATGTATGCGGGCTGTCTGTCAGGACTGTGCCGGTTGAATCTAATAAAGTTTTAGATAAATTTAAAGGAAATAAAAGAGTACTTAAAAATGAAATGATTCATGGTTCATGAGATGGAACATGTTTAATGAATGGCAGTTTGGGAAAAGTTATGGTAGAGTCTCTACGGATCACCTGTCTCACCTCTACAGAGCTCTCCTTGAATAAATACATTGTGCCTTTCAGCTTACAAGGCAGGAGTTCAGAAACCAATTTAAAAATCAAGTCATCTTTGGGTTTGATGTAAACAGGGCCTCATAAGCATATGGGCACGGGGACTATAATCCATGGTTTTTCGTTCCACATGATGACACTTCCATCACTGCAAGCAGATTGGAAAACATAGTTGCAGTTTTCAATCCTTGAATAGGATGCAGTTGTTACTGTTACTAAGATTCTTTTTTTCTGCTGATTTATGTAGATGCGCTCCAGGTATCTGAGTGCTGTAGAATACCAAAGCAGAAATATAATCGGAGGTAACACTGAGCATTATCAGACCTGGGACTCCAGGGGCCAGTGCCAAGGTTGTATTTGCAGAAGTACTACCCTGATAAAACTTCTGAGATCTCTTCCTGGATTTATTAACTTAGGGAAGAAATATTTTATTAAAGCTCAACCCATGTTTCTGTCTTACAAAACTGCCATTTCATAGTCTCAGGAGCATTTAACTGGGGCTTAAAGGTGAAGGCGCTGGTGCAGTTTCTCATCACGTGGATTTTTCTTGGGTTTGCTTCTAATCCCTTTTGGATTGCCGACAGGTATATTTTTTGGCTGCATTGGGATGTCTCTTCTGGTTTGGTTTTGGAAGGATTGTTCCAGAGTATCCTTTAAATGTTAATTAGAATTTATGCTTAAAAGCATAAAGGCTTTGAAGTTCTAAAACCATAATCCTTCTAGGTCCCCATGCTCTCTTTCCCAAGTTCATTTTAAGAGCAACAATATTTTTATCTGGGGGTAAAACCCTAGCATGATAAAGGCTAGTGGGAACTAAATTGATTCCAAAGAGGAAAAAGAAATCAAATTACTAACCTCTCTGCTCACTTTGGCTTGACCCATTTATTTACAAAACTGACATTATAAGTCTAAAGAAAAGGAATTTTCTTTACTGATGACCAACCCGCCACCCCCCATCTTTCTTTTCTTTGAAGGCTTAAGGTCAAATTTCTATAAACAAACATTTTTAGGGATGCAAAATAATTCTCCCCATTTATTTGTGCTGGCATTTCCTCTTAGCTTCTTTGCAACTGCTCTCTTGTCTTTTTTATCCACCCTGAGATGTGTAGGGCTGTGCTGTGAGGGAACAATTCTTTTTAAAAAGTTTTTTATTGTGCATTCGGTGAAAGTTTACACAGCGAATTCGTTTCCATTTTGATAGTCTGTACATAAAGTGTTCCATGACATTGGTTTCATTCCCCACAATGTGTCAGCACTTTCCCCATTTCTGCCCTAGATTTTCTGTTTCCTGTCATCTTGATTTTCTATCCCTTCCTGCCTTCTCATCTTTGCTTTTGGCAAATGTCAGAGGAAACAATTCTGTGCTGTAAAAAGGATATGTTAAATTTTCCCACTGGGCATCAGTTTTGCCTTTGTAACTGGAGTTACTATTGGGATTCCAAATAGAAAGACCCAGAAAGAGATGCAACAAGAGGGCAGAGTACCACAAACATGCGCAGGGTCCTCTCCAAGGGGTCTCGGAATGCCTGGGATCGGTGGTGTCTTTAGAGCCAAGCAATACCTGCCTGTGGTCCCAAAGGACCATATGAACCCAGGTTAACTACATCTCTAAACTTCCGTCTCAGTTCTGGCCTCAGCACAATTTCTGTCTGTGCAATACAAAAAAGCGCCTCAGGCTTATTTCCTTCAGGCTCAGCTCAACTCCTTCTATCTGACTCAGGGTGAGTCTGCCTAGCCTTATTTGTGTTCTTGGAGAGGATCCCATTTGCTTCTTTTGAAAATGGGAGTCTTTTTTGTTCCATAGAGTCCTTATTTTAAACAAACAAGAGAGATTGGCCTCTAATTCTGAAGTCGTCACTTTTGGATGCATATGTGCTTGAAGGCTTTCTTTGAAAATCTAATCATTGTAAAATTTAGAGTATAAGAGAGAGGATTAAGATAGTATTGTTTTTACTATTTTTTTCAAGTCTGAATAAGTTTCTTATAGGAAAGAGAGAGAGAGAAAGAAAAAGATATACCACAGGGTTTATAGTTCTGCTGAGGACCTGTCCCTGTACATTCCTTGTCCCCAGAAGGTAACAGGAATGAGAAAACGAGTGTAAGAATGTCATGAAAATCAAGGGCAAGAGGAGTGAGCCACGTGTAGAAAACACTGCCCAGATGTCAGAAGATGTCATTCCAGCATCAGTAGTCAAAGGGATGTGTGCAGGGAATTGTGAGTCTTCTGACATTAATTGATGCCCCCAAGCACAACAGCAAGGAAATATATATTACAAGGAGGATTTTTTTTTTAACAAAGTACATTATACACTGTTAAGCCATTTACGCTTACTGTAAGACAAGAGTTAATTTGGGGATGTAGGACCACTGCTTTAGAAGTTTAATGAAATGACACTCAAAAGTGGGAACACTGCTGTTTCAATGAGAAAAAGCAAAACTCAGGGAAAGTCTGAATTGGCCAGCAGTTGGAGAGTGAGAGACTAGGACAGAGAATTAGAGGCCAGGATAAAGAAACTAATTAATTAACAAAAATTGTTCCAATGTTTTCCCACTAAAGGCTAGGGAAAGACACATATATGTTGTACAAAGATACAGAACATGATTTTCCAGAGTATAAAACAGACCTTACACTACAAGATGGATTGACACAGAGGCTGCAACGATGGGCTCAAGCATGGCAATGATGGTGAGGATGGTTCTGGACCTGGCCGTGTTTCGTTCTGTTGTACAGGGTCGCCGTGAGTCGGAACCCAGTCGACGGCACCTAACAACAGCAACAGACTACAAGATAGCATCCATATTCTCAACAGATATTTCTGAAAGTTAGCGTAGAAGCATATGGATGAAGGAGCGGGAGTCTTAGTTGTTCTAAAAGAGGTCGTTCGATAGTTCACATCAGACTGGAGAGTTACATGCAAAGGGAAAAGTTTTAGGGATTTGCCATCAGCTTTTTTGTGTGGTGTTTCCTCAAGTGTCATCCATAGGCCAGCATTTCTCTAACTCTTTGCTGCCAGGGAAAGAATTGGCTAGTCCTTGGGTTGGCAGTTATCCATTAGACATCAGGTATGAATCTAGCATTGCGCTGTGACTGATGCAGAAAAAGCTTGCGATGCAATCCTGCTCTTTAAAGAACTTCGATTCAGATGGAACACCAAATGGACACACATGAGGCAAGCAGCGATCATGTGAGGCAGGGTCCTGTTCTGCCTTAAGCAGGGGTAAATGGCCCCCTTCCCCATGCCCTGTGCCTCAGGGGCTGCGTGCTTTGGAGTGCCTTCCTCAAAAATTTGAAAGTCCTCTAAGGTGCCTGAGACCAGCTGCACTGGTAGAGTGCCATGAATCAAGACCAGGACTTGCATGGACAGCTGTTTCTCTTTGATCCTCTACCTCTTCTGTAGGGTGGACCAGAAGCCCTGAGGAGCTCCAGGACTCATGCCCATGGGTCCTGTGGCTGGGATCTGGTTCCCGGAGGGCATCCTGGTGAGCAGGTCACTCCTGTTGGCAGGTGAAGTATTTTTCATTGGCTCATGTGAGATTGGACCGCCAGAATGGTGCTGACATGCTGATTGCTTTTGGGTGATTCTCACTCACGTTAGACCTCGGATGAGTCACTGATGGCCCACTGGTGACCTTTCGGATGTCAGCTATATAAGTTGACTCTAACTGTGGTGCTACCTCTGACCTGTGGCACCTGAAGGCGGCAGGGGTGATGACAAGCATCCTTGACCAGTGTAACCTCCACTTTGACCCCCAGGGGCCACCCCACCCCTTCCACATGTCAATGCCACATGTCAGGCAGTGATCCAGATGGTGGTCATGCTGATCTCTAAGGATTTTTGAGAATATTGTTCCCCAGCACCACTGGGCTATTCTGGTCAATGTCATCTATTGCCTTCGATGGATGTGGTGATGTCATGCTGCTCCTGGTCTATCTTAAGCCATGCTGTTTGAGGGATGGGCTTTCCTTGTACAAACAGGACAACTTTTCTTGCCTTATCCACAAACCCTTGCTTATCCTCCTGCTGGTGGTCATATAGGGATTCTGTTAACACTGAAACAGATCACATACATATTTGTTAATCAAAATGCAAAAAAAAAAAAAAGAAAAAGTTGCCTGGGGCCTTACACCCCCTAAGTGTGGCCTTGGCAGAGTCTAATTAAATGCAGAACTAGTGCTCTGTTTATCATTGATTCATCAAGCATTTACCTTATTATAAATTTTTATTCTTAATGAAATACTTAAAACCCATAAAAGTACACTATATAAAATAACACACATACATGATATAAAAGAACATACATGTAAACACTATCCTAACATTTTGCTAGTATTTGCTTCAATTTCTTTCTTTCTTTTTTTTTGATAAGTAAAAATTATGGAAACTTTATAAAACCAGACCAGTTGCCATTGACTCTTGATTCCAACTCATGGTGACCCTATGTGCGTCTGAGTACAACTGTGCTCTACAGGGTTTTCAATGATTGGTTTTTTGGAAGTGGATTGCCAGATCTTTCTTCAGAGATGCCCCTGGCTGACAACCTTTCGATCTAGCAGCGGAGTGTGTTAACCATTCGCCCTACCCAGGGACTCCATAGATACATTGTAGATACAGCTAAAATGTGCCCCAATCCTTCTCCCCTTCTTCCCTTCCCAGAGGGTAGCCCTTGTCCTGATGTTGGTAAATATCTTAGTTTGGGGTCCCTCACAAGCAGTCCCTGAGTCAAAGATCTGAGTTTGGGTAGTTTATTTGGGATTGATCCCAGGAAACACCAGTAGGGATGAGATACAGGGAAGGAAGCCAATGCAAGGAGAGGTAATGAACAGGTTTTTCCTGTGGGCAACTGGGGCTCAGTCCCACCAGGGACCTTTGGGGGACTGTGTAGACAAGCCTCTGAGTTGTTCACCTAAGGATTGAGGAGGCTGGGGTATTTATCTGCCAACTACCTTCTGTCATTGGTTGTAAACGCCTTGGCAGTTCAAACGTGCTCCATGAGGGGGCTGAACACATTCCTGCAGCCCAAGAAAGTCTTCAGGCAGAGTGGAGGCTGCTTGCAGTAGAAGCTGGGGTATATGGGAACAGTAAGTGCTGAGGACATATAGGTAGCCCTGACAGCATCTGCTACAGCAAGTATTTCCCCTACATGTTGTACTTTCTACATTTGTATATATCAAAAAACATTTAGGGTACTGTCCTCTGGGTTTTTAAGTTTTAAATACATGGAGTCATGTTGAATACATTCTCTTGCAAACTGTTTTTTGTTTTTTTACTAAAAATTATAGCAAATGGAGATTTATCTATGGTGAAATATATAGATGCAAATAATTTTAACAGCTCTATTTTGTTCAAGTATTTGAATAAACAAGTTTATTTGTCCATTTCCCAAATGATAGTTTGTTTCTACTTTTTCCACTCTGTGACAATGCTATCTAATGAATATACGAACATTTTGTTCATAACAACTTGAGTGTGCACATGTGTGAATGTACGTTGATTGTTTATCCAGCGATCCATTTGTGAATAACAGCTCTTTCATTCTTCTTTTCTACTTCTTATTCCTTTTATTTCTTTATCTTCTTTTATTCTACCTGGACCCACAGAGTCATATTGTACAGAGTGGTCATGGTTGGCATCCTTATCTTGTCAACGACTTTGAAGAAAATATTTCTAACATTTTTTATGATTAAGTATGATTTTTGATATTTGGTCAAGTTATTGGTAGATTCTCTTCATTAGGCTCCAAAAAACTGAACCAAACCCATTGCCATTGAGTTGATTCCGACTCATAGCGACCCTATGGGACAGAGTAGAACTGCCCATAAGGTTTCCAAGGAGAGGCTGGTGGATGCAAACTGCCAACCTTTTGGTTAGCAGCCGAGTTTGTAACCACTATGCCACGAGGGCTCCTTTATTAGGTTAAGAATATGCTATTCTATTACTAGCTTGATAAGAATTTATTTTTTACATCATAAAGAGGTGTTGCATTTTATCAAAAGCATTTTCTGTGTCTGTTAGACAATTGTTATGGATTGAATTGTACCCGTCCAAAAGAAATGTGGAAGTGTTAACCCGGTACCCGTATGTATGACCCTGTTTGGAAATAGAGGCCTTCTTTTGTTATGTTAATGAGGTCATATCAGAGTAGGGTAGATCTTAAACCTAATCACTTTTGAGTGGTGCCTTACAAAATAAGCAGAATAGACATGGACGCACACACAGGAGAATGCAGACATCATGTGTAGACCTGTCTACAAGCAAAAGAATGCCAAGTATTGCCAGCGGGCATCAAAAACTAAGAGAGCGGCCCACAGAAGCAATTGGCATGGTTGAAACCCTGGTTTAGACTTCTAGCCTCCAGAACTGTGAGAAAATAAATTCCTGTCCTTTAAAACCACCCATTTGTGGTATTTTTTGTTACAGAAGCACTAGATAACTAAGACAAATATTCAGCAAATAATAATATAGGCAGTAAGTGGCTCTGAAAGATAATCATGTAGGTGGTAGCGGAAGGATTCAGGAGTACACCACTATCTTACTCTACGTCATCTGGCCACCCATCTATACAACAGGAATTCCAGAATCACTCTTTCCAGACCAGACCTCTCCAAGCTTCAGTTCCACATATCCAATTCCTTCCTTGTTATCTTCAGCTGGATGCTTCACAGGCCCCTCGTACTGAGAACTACGGAAGTGATTTCGTACATTCTCCCTCTACGTACCCTGAACACTGGTTGTTCTTCCTGGGTTCCTTATCTTGGTGAAGCGTATCACCGTCTTCCCAGGCAGCTAAGCTAGGCACCTCAGACCTCCCTCCACATGCATATCAAAACAGAGTGGGTTCTACTCATTCTGTCTCCTCCATATTTGTTGTATCTATTCCCACTTCTCTAGCCCCACTGCCACCACCAGGGCCAGTTGGATGCTGAGAGCCTTGAGAACTATCCTACCTCTTCCCAAAATGAGCTAAGCTTCTGGAATTTCAAAAGACGTGTGGAGTGAGAAGACTAGAATGTCAGCTCTTCCAAGGCAGCAAGACTGTATGTGTGCGATGTGTAAACGCTGAAAGAAGAAACACATGAAAGGAAAGTTTTTTAATTAGATTATGTCTTGGAAAAGTCTACAGGGCATCCAGTTTTCTTTACGTATGCTCATCAATTGTTCCACGTCCACTTTAAAAAAAACCAAACCCGTTGCTGTTGAGTTGATTCCGACTCATAGCAACCCTAAAAGACAGAGTAGAACTGCCCCATAGGGTTTCCAAAGAGCACCTGGTGAATTCGAACTGCCGACATTTTGGTTAGCGGCCGTAGCTCTTAACCACTACACCACCAAGGTTTCCTCCAAGTCCACTTAGTAGTCTTTAAAATCATTTTGTTAACATTTTTTTGTGAATAAGCTAAGCCCCAAGAGGGGAAAATGACTCATAAATACTTCCTTAAATAAAAAGTATTTATTTATGATTAAACTAGTTTTCAACATCCTTTTTAACAGCACAATTTGTTAAAGCATTTTCTCATATTTACTCCCCCTGCTTCTCTCTTCCACACCTCTACCTCTCTCCACACGTATAGTTCCAACAGACTCAAGAAAAGGGCAGCACTTGGAGGCATACAGAGGCATGATCAGGATGAGACTCTAAGTACCTCAGAGGTCAGGCAAGAAAAGCAGACAGATACATATCAAAAGATACTCATTTTTCTCCTTTATTGGTTTTAATATTGTTCTAGATAGGAACACAAGGTGTGTATCAAGTAAGCCCAGGGTAGCATTTTCCAAACTATATTTCTTTGACTACTACTTCACAAATGTTATATGGGTGTTTGGGTGGAAAAAAACATAAAAGAAATAAAAGAACCAATTCCATCAAGTTGACTCCGACTCATAGCGATCCTATAGGACAGAGTAGATAGAACTTGGTTCATAGAGTTTCCAAGGAGCGGCTGGTAGATTTGAACTGCTGACCTTGTGGTTAGCAGCCTATCAGTTTGCTACTGTGCCACCATGGCTCCTGGGTAGAAAAATGTTTGGAAAAGATTTCCTTCAAAGCATATTAAAGGCTCTGAGAAGTCCTGTAGTACAAACCTATTTAACTGTGTTTAACCCAGCATTTTTCAGCACTTAAATATTTGATCATAAATTCCTTTTGCGTGGAGCACGTACTAACAAGCTGCAGAAACACATCATTTTGATAAAAATAGTCTCATATGAGGGTAGATGTTTCACTTAGTAAAGATTATTCTAAAGTAGTAGAAAGTTAATGAACATCCTAAACAACCTGAAAAGCAGTGTCAGAAAATTTTAAAAATGCTGTCAAGAACTCAGAAAACACACATTCTATTGTGTAGCAACATTATAAAATGTTGTGTGATACGTTAAAATCATCAGATTATACTCCATTACCCTATAATCTTCTAATCACATATTTATACATTTTATATTGTAGCTGCAAAATGCCTATTATAAATATTATGCTTGAATTATAGAAATATGCCATAACTCTAACTATAAAGGATTCCATGAAATAATAAAGTAACAGCTTCAGATAATGAAAGTATCAGGGCGAAAGAATGATTAAAAATTATAGCATTATAGAACTTTAGGGCTAAAAGGAATCTTAGCAACAATTTTAATCCAATACTCTCATTTTAGAGAAAAGGAAATTGACAATCACTCATGAAGTTCTCAAGGTGAAGAACAGGTAGCAAAATGTAGAAAAGATGGGGGATACTTGGGATAGTGTTTTTCCTTATGCTAGCGGTGGCAAGAAACAGTCAAGTTCTCCAGGAAGATGATGAGGTTAACATTTTATGAGAAGGAAGTTTGAATACTAGATGGCTGGCATCCTTATGTATGTCAATAAGAGATGTGAGAAAGTATGTCATTGTTGGGTGCCATGGAGTTGATTCTGACTTATAGTGACTTAATGTGACAGAGTAAAACTGCCCCATAGGGCTTTTTTTGGCTGTAATCTTTATGGAAGCAAATCACCAGGCCTTTCTCCTACAGAGCCGTTGAGTGGGTTCGAACTGCCAATCTTTAGGTTAGCAGTTAAGTGCTTAACTGTTTGTGCCCACCAGGACTCTCTGAGAAAGAATGCAAGCAAGTAATATGATCAGCATGAGACAATCATCTAAGCAGATAAATGGGTTGGGGAGGGGAGCTCCTGAAGCCAAGAAGGGTCAAGATGGTGGCTTGTACTTAATCAATTGCTCATAAGTAATAACTACCTGACTACCAGCCATCTGTCAGTTTGTCGTACTGTGGTGGCTTACGTTACTATAATAATGGAAGCTATGTCACCAGTATTTCAAATACTGGTGACATAGGATCACCCATGGTGGACAGATTTCAGCAGAGCTTCCAGACTACGACAGACTAGGAAGAAAGGCCTGGTGATCTACAGCCAAAAATTAGCCAGTGAAAACATTCTGGATCACAAGAGAATATTGGACAATACAGTGCTGGAAGACAAGCCCCCTAAATTGAAAGGCACTCAAAATACACAGTGGCTGCAACAATGGACTCGAGCACTCCAATGATTGTGAAGATAGCACAGGACTAGGCACCATTTTGTTCTGTTGTACATGATGTTGCCATGAGTCGGAGTTGACTTGACAGCAACTAACAACAATAACTAGACACCCTTCTTTGAAAATCGCCCTGCTCACATCAAGATCAATTCAGCCACGTCAATACTCTACAGAGTATACACACCCTCCAGAGTCACAGTTGACTGAATGAGACATGGACACTGGCCCACCTTCAGCCACCTCTCCTGTTTGGACTATACCTAAGCTGCTGATGTCTCTCTAAAATAGCTACAACCTGGACCAGCTGCCTTGCTCCTCCTTTACTTAGAGAAAGCTACATTTTGCCAGGTAAGTAGAAGATACATTCATTCTCAAGGGAAGCGCTTTGCCTTCAGGCCATGAGGTCAGTCTTCCAGCAGATTGTGTGGTGGCTTGTCATTCACCACAAGTGTCTTAAATGTCTCCATCAGACAGCAAGTTTCGCGCATCTGTTGGATACAGTGGTTGCTTTATATTAAAAGCACATTGTTAGAGCTCTGAAGCTGTCAAGTTAGGATGATGTTGCCACGTTCCCCAAAGGAGATCTTTCTGGATGATTTTAAAATGGAATAACGTTGGGGTTCTGAAATGAGAAGAGATCCCAGAAGAGCTAATAAAAACGCTCAGTGAATAAATCTGTCCTCACACATTAGATGAGTTCTCAGTGTACTCAGCATTATGGCAATTATAGTAAACTTCTACGTGCACTCATTGTGCACATATCCAATTCCCTGTCAAATGTTGTTTTATTCTAAACAGTAATGAAAATAAATTGCTGAAAAAATGTCATTTGTTTTTGTGATGAGAATTCTTAGGCATATTTGTAAATGAGTTTATGTGACTGAAGGAAAATTATTTAAAATATAGACAATAAATTCCACATGTATTTCTTCACTGCATACTTACAAATGTGGAAAGACCAAACAGGGTAAGTAAAGGGGAGTGTGGTGGACACTGTGATGCTCCCCCAGGTCTTCTTTCAGTGAAGGGCTTGTTGCCCCAGTTGCCTGGAGTGCTGTAGGCAGATAGCTGACAGCTGTAAGTGTGCTGCCTTGCCAAGGTCATGGCCCTTCCCGGGGCAGTCCTCATCCAATGACTGACTGATGCAGGAGTATAGAGGTCATCCTGGCCCAACTCAGGAGAATTCTCAACTCCTAAGGCAGGAGGGCAGAGAAAGCTGTGGACCAGGCCCAAGATGTAATCATCAGAGTAACCAACCTCCAAAAATTAAATCTCTCGACCAAGGCAAGATTGCTATGTTAAGATCAGGGCCCTGGTTGGGAAAGAGCGAGACCCTGACTGATAGATGGAGATGTCTGGGTTGATGAGCTGAATGTCTTGAATTTTTGTGGATACGATTATTATAATCAATGGCAAGGTCAAAGGAGGTAGCAAGGGGATTCTTGCATGCAGAGAATAATGAGATGACTAACAACTTGGAAAGATAAATGGGCAAGCAACAAGGATACTACTCAGTTTAAATCATCAAATCAATAATGGATGATCAAGAGGCTAAAAGTATTTGCCCCAATAGAAAGTAATGATCCCTTGCACTTTTTCTGGACCTGAGCTGGTTTTCAGACCTGGAACCCATTAATTGAAGAAAAGTCTGGGGCCCCCAGGAGGAAAGACCTGGCACTATTACAACAAGTACAAATGGTCATCATTCCCCTAAGCCTTTTCCAAAGAGACCTACTTCTGTGTACTTGAGGAAACAAAGTTGTTTGTCCTGTAAGTTTTCCCAAAGTCTGGACTTTACTGATTGCATCTGCAAGCTGTCATTTAATATCCTCCTCTAACCTGTATATTTCCTATAAGTTGGTGTGATCGTTAAGGTTGTGTGTCAACTTGGCTGGGCCATGATTCTCAGTGGTTTGGCAGTTATGATGTAGTTTGGCAGTTGTATAATGATGTGATCACCTCCATGATGAGATCTGATATAATGTGATCACCTCCATGATGGGATCTGCTGTGAGTAGCCAATCAGTTGATGAGAGTTTCCTTGGGGGTGTGGCCTGCATCCAATATAAGTGGACTTTCTCGCAAGGCTCGTGGGCTTTTGTTTGCTCTGGATCCTGCAGCTGGCTCTTGTTCATCTGACCTCTGGCTCTTGGGACTTGAGCTAGCAGCTTACCTGCTGATCTTGGGATTCATTGGTCTTTACAGCCTGTGAACTAGAGCCCTGCCGTCTGACTTGCGATCTTGGGTTCGCCAGCCTCTGCAGCTACGTGAATCAGGAGAAGCCTCCAGCCTGACCCATGGGCTTGGGATGTTCCAACCTCTACAAATGCATGAGCCATTTCCGTAATATAAATCTGTCTCTCTATATATATTTATACACTTTACTAGTTTTTCTTCTCTAGAGAACCCAGGTTAAGACAGTAATTGGGAAAAGCATGATCAAATTCAGGTTTAATTTATTTTGCGGGGGGAGGGGGGCAACACCACTTCACAGATAGTGGTGGATTCATCATTTAGGAGGCTTGTGATGTCTGGTTCTCTGTCTTTCTGTGATGTGAACAGCTCTGGTGAGCATTGCCTCGATCTGTTAATCTACTAGGAATTGCAGAATAATGATTTTCTTATTCTATTATTTCTCCTTCGGTTTAAAAAACTCTGGGATACTTCTATAAAGAAAGAATTTTCCTTATCTAGTATTTGATTACCTAGTGGTGCAGTTTGTATGGGAAAGGTAGCATAAATGTTCAATTCTTTCCCTTTGGTTATCATTTTTCAAAAAAATAATGAGTTGGTTCCTTACCATCTTCCAAAGGTAACCAATAAGTTGTTGTGATTTTTTTTTTTTACTATCATTATAATCCATGGATTTAAATAATTTTAATCCCTTGCTGTAATTACCCTTATTTATACTCAAATTGTGCCAGCTTTGATCAGTTGGAGCCTATTTGTCTTAGTTTGCTACTGCTGCTGTAATTAAAAAATACCACAAGTGGGTGGCTTTAGAGTATAGCAATTTATTTTCTCACAGTTTTGGAGGCTAGAAGTCCAAATAAGGGCATCAGTTCTAAGGGAGGGTCTTTCTATGCCAGTAGTCCCGGGAGTTTCTTGGCATTCTGTGGTGTCTGTCTTCCCCTAGTGTGTGTTTCTGTGTCTATTCTGCTCTTTTTTATAACCCAGAAGTGATTAGGTTTAGGCCCCTGGATATTCTTCTAACTCAAAACTGAAACCATTCCCAAAGCCCACTTTTCAGACGAAGATTAGACAGACCAGGAACGTGCTTCTTGGTTCAATCAAATATATGACACCAAATGGGTATCTCCTGTCCAAAGGCAGGATGAGAAGGCAGGAAGGGACAGGAACTGGATGAATGGACACAGGGAACCTGGGGTAGAAAGGGAGAGGATGCTGTCACATGGTGGGGACTGCAACCAACATCACAAAACAATATGTGTATAAACTTTTGAATGAGAGATTAACTTGAGCTGTAAATTTTCACCTAAAGCACAATTAAAAAAAAAAAATGGAGGGATTAGGTTTAGGACCCACCTTACTCTGGTTGCTGTCATTAACATAAAAGAAAATCCTTATTTGCAAACAGGGTCATATTTGCAGGTACAGGAGTTAAGATTTCAACACATATTTTTGAGGGACACAATTCAATCCATAACACTATTCAGGTTATCTCCTGTGTCCTTTTGACATGACCCCAAGAGTCTCTGACAGCTTCGTGGTTTATGTTTTGCTTACCATTGGCATCGGCCTGTGCTTATTTGGATGGTGTCTTATATCAGGCACCTGACATCCCTGAAAAGCATAGGCTGAGAAAGTAAACGGCTGTAACTTCTAGCTCAGGCTCTAATAGGAAGTGTAGATTCAGCAGGATTTCCAATTGCTCTCCTCACTGGCAAAGGGAAAACAAGTGCCCTCAATTAAGGGAAGTGAGATTACCCATCACAGCCTTGAGCAGCACTGAGGCAATATACTGCATGGCAAATTACACATGTCAGGCAGGGGGTCAAGTAGAGTTATAAATGCAGTCACAGAAGGCATTGATCATTGATATGAATGAAGAAGGTATCTGGAAGCAGGCAGTTCAGGTTTGCCTCAATATTCCAAATCTGTAGATTTAAATCTGAAGTAGTCTACGACGCAATCATGGATCAGGCCATCTGTGAACTGTATGATATTACAAACAAGGAGTTCAGACTTGGTTTAACTCTTGACTACTTTGCAAAATAAGCACAGGCTTATTATAATAACCATGATCATGGTGTGTGTGTGTGTGTGTGTGGTGTCTGCTGGAACCGGCAGCAATGACTGAGAAGAATAAAAATGTGTGTGTGGTGAAGAACCTCTGTTGCCACTGTGACCTCTGGCCACCTTGCGGAGGTGCAGGATCTTCTTCTCAAATTGGGAAAGGCAAATTCCAATGGAACTAGGCACTTGCACAGTTTTTCAGGCCCAGCAAATATCTTTTATTCCTTCTTTATTTTGGAAAAAGGCTGAAAAGGGCAGGGTATCCCATGGGCCATTTGCTCTCTTCATTCTGCATTTTCTTTTCAATGAGTCATTTTTATTAGAAATGAGTGCCCCACTGAGCGCAAATGTTAGAAGTCCATAGGTGATGTGGAGACAAGACATAGCTGTCACAGGCAGTCCTTTTGAATCTCTGAAGCATAACAATTTAGCAGTCTTCTCATTCTCTCTCCCTCGTTTCGCCCTAACAAGGAACACTTACCCTCATTCAGTAGCTATTCTTCAATAGCCCCCAGACTGCTTCTGCATGTCTATGAATCTGGGGGTTCAAATCATCCACATCTGAAGGGCGTATGAGTTCAGCTGTTCAGGATTCTAGGGGAACACACGTGGAACAGATAATTTACTGTGATGACGCCACCTGTAGATACCAGATGTTCTTGTTAGCTGTCGTTGAGTCTGGCTCAACTCCTGGTGACCCTATGCACAACTGAACGAAACACTGTGGATCGTTCATAGTGTTTTCATTGGCTGATTTTCAGAAGTAGATTGCCAGGCCTTTCTTCCTAATCTGTCTTAGGCTGAAAGTTCTGCTGAAACCGGTTTAGCATCCCAGCCAACACCTAAGCCTCCACTGGCAGATGGCTGGTGACTGTACATGAGGTTCACAGGCTGGGAATTGAACAGGGGTTTCCCGCAGGGGAGGTGAGAATTCTATCACTGAACCACCACTGCCCCCTGTAGAAGCCAGCATGGAGATAGAAAAGATCAGATACTCCTTTTCCCAGAGTGTTGGCCTCTCCCCGGCTCAGCCATTCGGATGTACCTGACTTGGACTTGGATCAGGAGCTAGTGACGTGAAGAAGCAGGGGCAGTGGCAGCATCCAGGGCCAGTGTCTGCAACAGTGGTGGTGTTTGGTGAGTGGTGTTTGGTGTTTCTGGTGGAGGGCAGTGGATTTCAGCTGTGGCCCTGAGAGTCTTGTTTCCCCTGTACTGCCTGTTTTCTGAACTTGGTTCTCTTAACTTTCCTGGAAACAACTTTTCAGTAAATTCTAAACCAGCCAGAATTGGTATCTGTGGTTTGAAACCAAGAATCTGGACTGATACAGAAAGTAGTCTGTTTCTGTGAAAGTGTTAATATGTCTCCCAAACACCTAACTTACAAACAGATAATGAACTAGACTAATCATGAACCAGAATTACCCTTGAAACATGTGTTTTTGTAGCACACATGATGTTGGGCATCAGTGCTCCGGGGCAGCTGCTGCTGTGGGGATGTTTAATCCTGTCCCTCAGGAACTGTCTCTGTGCCTTTGATGGCTCTGCTTCAAGTTCGTACTCTTCTCAGAAAGACAGTCTTCTACCAAAAGGGTTTGAAGAGCACATCCTGTCACCTCAGTATGAGAGAATGACGGCCGCAGCAAAGAGAACATCCCAGAGGGCTCCTGTGAGAAAGACAGAAAGCTCAGCCTCAGAGCAGTGGCCAGCATCTTGCCAAGCCCAGTGGAGAGAAACAAAGGTTTCCACAGACAAACAATGAAAAGACTCAGTACCTAGTGTCTATTCCTTGAATAACTGCATAAGCAAAAACTAAGACCTGGCCCGAAGTCTTCAAAGCAGGGAGTGAGCTCTATGCTCAGATGTTATGGGGCAAGAAGAAAGAGGATCTCGCTAGTGCAGAAACACGTCTTCACTTCTGGTGAAGGGCTGCCACCAGTTCCTCAGCACTGCAAACGCTCTAATCTACAGTGTGCAGCTTGGAACAGTGAGCAAGAAGACAACCTCTCAAGTTTTCTTTTAACTTGATGGCTCAGGACCTGATAGCCATTTTAGGACCTGTGGCAGAACTGTTTTTCTATAGCTTCCGCTCTGTACCTCCAAATTCTCCTGGTCAATTAACCTCATTTACTTATTAAAAAAATTTTTTTTAGTACGGAGAATTTTGAACATATACAAAAATAGAATAGCGTAATGAAAAAAAACCGTCTCCCCCTCCCACCACCCAACTCCAACAAGCATCATCAATCCCTGCCACCCACTTGTATTGTTTTGAAGCTAATTCTGGACATCATATCTTTCCTGTTGTTGAGGTTTTGCAATATCTTGTAGATTTTAGAGATTAGACACTGATCGGATTTGACATAGCCAAAATTTTTTTCCCGGTCTGTAGGTTGTCTTTTTACTCTTTTGGTGAAGTCTTTTGATGAGCATAAGTGTTTGATTTTTGGAGCTCCCAGTTATCTAGTCTCTCTTATGGTGCTTGTGCATTGTTACTTATGGTTCATACTGTGTTTATGCCATGTATTAGGGCTCCTAGCGTTGTCCCTATGTTTTCTTCCATGATCTTTTTCGTTTTAGATTTTATATTTAGGTCTTTGATCCATTTTAAGTTAGTTTTTGTGCATGGTGTGAGGCATGAGTCTTGTTTCATTTTTTTGCAGATGGATATCCAGTTATGCTAGCACCGTTTGTTAAAAGAGACTATCTTTTCCCCAATTAATGGACTTTGGGCCTTTGTCAAATATCAGCTTCTCATAGGTGGATGAATTTATGTCTGGATTCTCAATTCTGTTCCATTGGTCTATGTATCTGTTGTTGTACCAGTACCAGGCTGTTTTGACTACCATAGTGGTATAATATGTTCTAAAATCAGGTAGTGTGAAGCCTCCTACTTTGTTCTTCTTCTTGAGTAATGCTTTACTTATCCGGGGCCTCTTCCCTTTCCATATGAAGTTGGTAATTTGTTTCTCCATCTCATCAAAAAATGCAGTTGGAATTTGAATTGGGATTACATTGTATCTGTAGATCGCTTTGGGTAGAATTGACATTTTCACAATGTTGAGTCTTCCTATCCATGAGCAAGGTATGTTTTCCCACTTAGCAGGTCTCTTTTGATTTCTCACAGTAGTGTCTTGTAGTTTTCATTGTATAGGTCTTTTACATTTCTGGTTAGATTTATTCCTAAGTATTTTATCTTCTTGGTGGCTATTGTAAATGGTATTGGTTTGGTGATTTCCTCTTCCAGGGTCTCTTTGTTGGTGTAAAGGAATCCAACTGATTTTTGTATGTTTATTTTGTATCCTGATACTTGCTGAAATCTTTGATTAGTTTCAGTAGTTTTCTTGTGGATTCTTTGGGGTTTTCTGTGTATAAGATCATATCATCTGCAAATAGAAATACTTTGACTTCTTCCCTACCAATTTGGATGCCTTTATTTCTTTTTTCTAGTCTAATTGCTCTGGCTAGGACCTCCAGCACAATGTTGAATAAGACTGGTGATAAAGGGCATCCTTGTCTGGTTCCCATTCTCAAGGGGAATGCTTTCAAACTCTCTCCATTTAGGATGATGTTGGCTGTTGGCTTTGTATAAATGCCCTTAATTATATTGAGGAATTTCCCTTCTATTCCTATTTTGTTGAGAGTTTGTATCATGAATGGGTGTTGGACTTTGTCAAATGTCTTTTCTGCATTGATTGATAAGATCATGTGGTTCTTGTCTTTTGTTTTATTTATGTGATGGATTACATTGATTGTTTTTCTAATGTTGAACCACTCCTGCATACCTGGTATAAATCCCACTTGATCATGGTGAATTTTTTTTTTTGATATGTTATTGATTTCTATTAGCTAGAATTTTGTTGATGATATTTGTGTCAATGTTCACAAGGGATATTGGTCTGTAATTTTCTGTTTTTGTGGTGTCTTTACCTGGTTTTGGTATCAGGGTTATGCTGGTTTCATAGAATGAGTTTGGGAATATTCCATCCTTTTCTATGCTCTGAAATACCTTTAGTAGTAGTGGTGTTAACTCTTCTCTGACAGTTTGGTAGAATTCTCCAGTGTACCATCAGGGCCAGGGCTTTTTTTTTGTTGGGAGTTTTTAAATTACCTTTTCAATCTCTTTCTTTTGTTATGGGTTTATTTAGTTGTTCTACCTCTGTTTGTGTTAGTTTAGGTAGATAGTGAGTTTCTAGAAATTTGTTGATTTCCTCTAGGTTTTCAAATTTATTAAGAGTGCAATTTTTCATAGTATTCAGTTATGATTCTTTTAATTTCAGTTGGGTCTTGTGATATCACCCATCTCATTTCTTATACGGGTTATTTGCTTCCTCCTGTTTTTCTGTCGATTTGGCCAATGGTTTATCAATTTTGTTGATCTTTTCAAAGAACCAGCTTTTGGTCTCGTTACTTCTTTCAATTGTTTTTCTAGTTTCTATTTCATTTAATTCTGCTCTAATTCTTATTATTTCCTTTCTTCTGGTACCCGAGGGCTTCTTTTTCTGCTCTCTTTCTACTTGTTCCAGTTGTAGGGTTAATGTTTTGATTTTGGCCCTTCTTTTTTGGATGTGTGCATTTATTGCTATAAACTGACCTCTGAGCACTGTTTTGCTGTGTCCCAAAGGTTCCGGTCGGATGTGTTTTCATTCTCATTTGATTCTATGAATTTCTTTATTCCACCCTTAATTTCTTCTATAACCCAGTAGTTTTCAAGCAAGGTGTTGTTCAGTTTCCATGTGTTTGATTTTTTTTCCTTGCTTCGTCTGTTGTTGATTTCTACTTTTATGGCTTTATGGTCAGAAAAGATGCTTTGTAATATTTTGATGCTTTGGATTTTGTTAAGGCTT
>NW_004443973.1:10572450-10592098 GCF_000243295.1 Trichechus manatus latirostris
CTACTGTTGTGGAGTTGTCTATCTGTCTTTTCAGTGCTGTTAGAGTTTATGTACTTTGGAGCCCTGTCGTTGGGTGTGTAAATATTTATTTCAGTTATGTACTCCTGGTTTATTGACCCTTTAATCATTATAGAGTTGGACATCATATCTTTTCGTATAAGTTAAGAACCATCCCCTCTTTTTCTTTAACATAACCACAATACCATTATTTAACATACTTAAAAACAACAATAATTCTTAATATCATTGATGACCAGTCATTGTTCAAATTTCCGATTAGTTAACCCTCATTTAAATCACTGACATCTATCCCTGTGGATCTTATAATCTGGAACAAATTCCAGTCTTTGATTATTTTTCACACTTGCCTCATGACACACATTCAGTCTAAAAACTGGTACATTCAAGTTCAAGAGTGTGTGGTAGAGGCGTTTCAAACTGAATTGTATTTGTAATTTTATGTGGTTTGGAGGCATTTTGGAGTCTCCAGGAGGAACCGTCTTGGAAAGGTAAATTAGCAGATTAAAGGGCCTGAGTGACTTTAAATCAGCATTTCCTAGAGCCCTTCTTGGAGAATCACAACGCACATTGCTCTAGTAAATGTTCTCAGAAATCCTCTGTTGAATTTTGTGCCTGGCTCATAGGAGGCACTAATTCTAACATTCAACAAATAAGTATGTTATCCAGTGTTTCTCAAATCTTTTAAATCATAGACAGTTTTTTGTGTATGTGTGTAATATCTATTACTATCTCATGGTACACCAGTGTCCTGCATGGGATATACTTATACTAAAAACAAATTCATTGTTTATGTGAAATTCAAATTTAACTGAGCATCCTGCATTTTTATTTGCTAAATCTGTCAACCCTGTTTCTTCTTCATCTCCCTCCATCCACATTGGGAGTATCGCCATAGGAGCAGCCATATTTGAACAAATGACCCCTCTCCTTAACCACAATTGTGGTAGACACCTTATCCAAGCTAAACCAATCAGATTACTTCCTTAGGGATGTGGAATTAGAGGCAAGAACACACAGTTCAGACTGGATGTTGTCTTGAATGGAGAGCTCATTAATGAGGGAAGTGCTGGTGATGGCCATTTTCCACCACGAAGACTGGGAAAAAAAGAAAGAAGCGGATTCTGAGAGACGGAAAGAAGACTGTCAAGTTTCTCTCAATTTTTCAACTCCTGCCTTTTGCCTTTTCTGAAGCTTAACAACTCTTGAATTACTTCAGATATCCCAGAATCCTTATAATAAATCTTCGCTTAGGCTAGGGCAAGTGGATTTCTATTTCTTGCAACCACAAGTATCCTAACTAATATGGTGTGATTCTTCCCAGAGGGGAGTCGATTTGTTCTATCATTCATGATTTGCTGCAATAGGTCTGACATAGAGTGCTGACATGGATTTTGAGAGTGAGGTAGCTTATCTTTAAGGTGAACACTTTGAAATCTAGGGTGAATCTGGATAAATGGTGACGTAGGGGGCAGTGACCATTTCTCCAGTTAGCTCCATCTCTAGAAAGCCGAGGTCTCCAGCTTCTAATAAAGAAGGAAAATCTCCGGGAAATCACAAAACCACCACACAGGCTCTTTCTCTGGGTGAACGGGCAAGTTCACTCCGCATGCCAGATTTAGATGCTGTACTTTAAAATCCTGAAGTTCCCAAGACTAGAATCCTGAGTGGAAAATTAGACCCCCCAATGTCCACGGCTGTTGGCCTTGTGTTTAGTGCCACCCTTTGTTCTTACCATGGGAAGTTCAATTTAGAGCAATTTGGAATGATTCGCTCCAGTCTCAGGGCATCATTAGGTATTTCAAGGCTGGTGGTTAGCTTGGTAAAAACCACTTCCCCGTATTAGAAGATCACAGGGACTATTGAAAAGACATCACAGAGTGTATGATTTTAAGCAAGTCATAGTTTTCAGACTACCAGTATTTTCAGACAGTTTAAAAAGTGCTTGTATCTTATATATAAACACAATCTATATGGTAAAGCTCACATTGACCTTGGAGAAAGCCCCTTTAATGCAACATGGAAGTGTTGCGGTCTCCTTGGGTATCACGGGTTATTTAGAAACATTTTATTTTACTTTATATTATGTTATTTTCTTTTTCTTAAAACCAGCATGGCAACAAGTAACTGTGAACGCTGGCGAACAAATATGGACCTCAAGATAGAGGCTCGTAGTTATTTGTTTTTTTCTTAAAGCTTCGGCATGATTTCTATTGCTGTGACATTGTTATTTTTCGTTGGCAAGGAGTGCAATTCTCATTTTAATCCTACAAGATCAGTGTTCTTTAGCCAGATAACTTCAGTGCATCTGGAGTTTTTAGCTGCTAAACTGTTAATGTGATGAATGGGATACACTACCATATTCAGAAAAATTAACCGATTCATACGCGTAAAAGAGAGTCATCGCCACAAAAAGGGCCGCACCAGCATTGAAACGTCACCCGGCATTGACATTACAGGTGGGGATACACGTTTATTTATTTATTTTACAGGTGTTTCCTTCTCTTTAAACTGGATCCAACTGAGATTTCCTCCCATTTCTTAAAGTGCATCTAAGGGGTAAGAGGTATCTGCTTTTGAGAAACCTGCTCATTGAAACTGTGTTTGCGTCATGAAGGAGAGAATTTATTGAAATACTGTGGTCTGAACCCTAAGCACACTCTTCTGAAGCTGATTTGTAAGTTCACATTTTCGAAGTAAAAGGTGATTTTTATAGGAAAGAAACAGTCTATACTGATGTGATTTTAGATAAGGAGGTGAAAAGTCTGATCTTCAATGATTGATTATATATAATACACACACACATTTAAAACAGCTATGTTTTTGGGTTTTCTTAGAATACTCTTGGCTTTTGTATTTTATTTCTGCCAGGCTCTGTTCTATGCAGGAAATTAAATTCCTCGATAAGGAAATATGAACGTGGGAACCTTCTGTTAGTTTAGTGTTGGCAGTCAAAGATTTGTTGATATCTTCACCAGCTGTTGAACCCCAACCTCTGTGAAGAGAGGCTGACAATGTGTACACTTTGCTATGTTAACTTTGGACTTTAGAAGAGTTAAGCTGTGTCCTGTTTTGTTTTCTTTTATTGTATTATTATCATTGTTATTTCATGAATAGTGTTGCAACTTTATGGAACTTATTAGTATCGTACTGTGATCTTGGGCAACTTAATTAAGCTCCTTGATCTGCAGTTTCTTCATTTATTTGCAAGAGGAAAATAATGCTTATTTCACAGGGTTGTTGTAAAGATTACATATGAAATTATATACAAAAGTATTCCAAACACAGTGCCTGGTATGTAAGTCTGTTAGACTGTAAGTGTTAATTGTGTTCTTCATTTCACCTGAACCAACTGGAAGATGAAGTAAAAAACGTCGTGATGAATCAGGCGAAAAGAAACAGCACTGGAGACAGTCCATGTGGCCTTGGTGAAATTTATATTCTAACTGGGTGGCTTTATTGCTATCATTTTAGGGGGCAGATGGTTATAATCATTCTCTTTTGTCATTCCATAGGTTCTGATAAGAATCACTCAAGCTAGGAGATTCCTGGGCTCTTTACAGGAATGGCAACCCAATATGGTTTGGAACTTCATCAAAGTCTGAAGGTCGTTCAGACAGTTAGATGGTAGTCACAGAATCATCCAGATAGACTCTGCTTATCATTCAAAGTTTAGGAACTTATCTTCTTCAGTTAATTTTTCAAAAATTTAGTAACAAATGTAGTTCTTGTCGTTTTAACATAGAAAATCCTCCCCTTAACTGACATGGGCCCTTTTTTGCCCTTTAAAAATCTCACGGTTTAGACAGCCTGCCATCATCTGGCTGTGTGTATCTGCATTTTAACGGAAACAAGTTGGGGTGATCATTTGGGATTCCACCCTATCCCTTGTGCATCACATCTCCCACCTGCATCTCTAATAATGAGTTTATTTGCTTTTTTCAGAACCCACCACGCTCTCTCACCTCTGTGCTTGTTCACCTAGTATTCCCTTCACTTTGGAGCATAGAGGAGGGCTGCAAAAAGCAGCTTTCAAGGGAGTTGTGAGGGGGAAAGTGCAGGCTTCCTGGAGGAGTGACACCTGAGCTGGGACCTTGGGAGATGAGCAGAAGTCAGCTAGTCCAAGAAACAAGGAGACATCATGGGTAAAGGCCAGGGGCATGGAATGGCTTGGGGAATGTGGACATGTGTTAAGAAGCACTGGTAGTGAAGCTGGAGCTGCTGGCATGGGTGAAAGCCTAGATTACCAGGTTAAGGGGTTGGAATTTATTGAGTAAGCAATGGGGAGCTCTTGATGGGTTTTAAGTGGGAGGAGGGGCATGGTCTGATTTAAAAAAAAAAAAATTCTAGATATTCGGTTTGGGGAGCAGTGCAGATATGGGAGAGGTTGGGTAGTGTGGAGTATGAGTAAGCATGAATGGCCAAGACTAGAAACAGGAGACTAATGAGTAGGCCCCTCCTTAGTCTAGGTTAGAAATGATGAGAGTCTGAGTAAGGGTAGTGGGTGGGGAAGAGGGGTAAATGGTATTATGTCAGTCTAGATGACTACCCCTCCCTTACCTCCACCAAATCTAGTTGGGGGCATAGATTCTTAATATGAGCTATCTCTTTTGATAAATGTACCATATATAATTGTTAAATAGCTCTTCAGTTTAAGTTCTATAGGTCTTTGGTTCTCAAACTTGGCGGCATGTTGGAATCACCTGGAGACTTTTGAAAATTACTGCTACCTGGGACCACAATAGATGGATCATGATAGAAGGGAAGAAAAATGTGGAACAAAACTCAAATTCTTAGAAAGTCCAGATTTACCGGACTGGTTGAGGCTAGAGGACTTCCCGAGACTATCGCCCTGAAATATTCCATAAGCCTTGAATGCAAACTACCTCCTAGGTCACATTTTAGCTAAATAACGGATTGGCTCATAAAATAAAGAATATGACCAGTGAGTACTGCACGCCTTTAGAAAATCATCTGTATGAGACCAAATGGTCAACAATTACTCTAAAGCAAAGATAAAAGTGTAAGGGGACAGGAAAACCAGATTACTGGAAATGAAACATCCAGAATGGAATGAATGAGAATGTTAACACATTGTGAAAAATGTAACCAATGTCACTGCACAATTCGTGTAGTAATTGTTAAATGGGAACCTAATTTGCTCTGTAAACTTTCACTGAAAATACAATAAAATATTATTAAAAAAGTGACCAGAATTGGCAAATCTATGGAGACAGAAATAGATTAGTGGTTGCTTAGACTGGAGTGGGATGTGGTGGGGGAAAATGGAAACCTATCTAACAAGGGTAGGGGTTTCCTTTTGAGTTGTTGAAAATATTCTGATATTAATTGTGGTCATGGCTGCACATCTCTGGGAATATACTAAAAGCCATTGAATTGTACACTACATGGATGAATTGTATGGTATGTGAATTACATCACAATAAAACTGTTATTAAAAAACAGAAACTGATGTCTGGGCCCTAACTAGGAGATTCTGATTTAATTGGCATGAGGTGCAGCCTGGGAATTGGGATTTTTGAAAGCTCGATAGCTGATTCTAAAATGTGTGGCAAAGATTGAGAACCACTGCTGTAGGTATCATCCAAATGGAATAAATAGGGAAATATTCATTGGAACAATAAATTCGTATCTTCCTGATCTTGTTGATGGGTTTAGGAACTCATAACCAAGGGGGAAAAAAAAAGACCAGAAAAGGGTTCACAATAATTAGTCAGTTAGGATTATTAGGAAAATTGTGGATCCTACGCAAAAGTTGGCCAGTACTTTTGGGAGTTACATGCTGAGTCCTAGCTGTGATTATTCCCATTGAATCAATTCCTTATGGTTACAGACGGCACTTTGTGAAAAGTCTTTGGCAATCTCTTTGGTTTAAAAGTAATTTACATTGCCAAGGATTGACTTTGTTACTACTGTGAATTTATTTATTTGAGTCTAAATAAATTCATCCTAACAGGATTATTACCACTCAGTTGTCTTGGGTTAAGTTGTTAACCAGTATCGTTGAAGGCTTTTTCAGTGGTGGCCTAGATCAGTGCTTCTCAAATTTTCATGCCCTTAAGAATCACCTAGAACTATTGTTAAAATGCAGAGTCAGATTCAGCAGGTCTGGGGCAGGGCCTGAGATTCTGCATTTCCAATGAGCTCCCAGGTGATACTGACGCTGCTGGTCCATGAATCACACATTTAATAGAAGATCTTGGGACCCCAGGAAATACTCTAAAGCCACGAATTATTCTCTTTTCTCTTCCATTATAATCATATAAGGGGAAGTATAAAGAACAGAAGTAATACTACATTTAATTTGAAAAAAATGCCTAGACAAAGACTTACTTGTGGTTTTCCATGAAATAAATACAAATCATTTTTCATGTCATTTTATGTCATTTGAATGATACCTACGCCAGTGATATTTCAAGCCTCTCTAGTGAACCTTTGAGGACACCCAGGAGAAATTATTTTAGGTCCATGTAAACATAAGATGAAATTCTGGGTTCCGTTGGTTTTAAGTGGAACCTATCGCAACAAAATAGTTAAAATGCTTAATGCATGTCAATAGCTGACAAGGCATTCTCTCAGAGTAGCTGACTAACCTCAAATTCTGATTTGCGGTTGGTCGTCAAAGTCAGGACCCATAAGTGCTGAGGGAACTCACGCTGAGTTTATAGTCTTCAGCGAGCTTTGTTTCTAAGGACAGACAGGAAAGATTACAAAAGTTCAATAAAGTTGATTTAAACTTCATAGAAATAAAAAATTATAGTTTTTAAACTCAGAACACTTGAATTTTTATTATCTCATTTAAACAGAATACCTTGCAAATTTCTTCCTTTTTTCCTTCAGGTGAAGAGCTCATAAAGAATCTTGATTACATTTCTAGAAGAATGAAAATGTAAGTTTATGTGTATAACTGATACGTTGAACAAGTGTGACCCCCCCACACCCCAAAAAAGCCCATTGCCGTCGAGTCAATTCCGACTCATAGCTGCCCTAACGGCCCCATAGGGTTTCCAAGGAGCGGCTGGTGGATTTGAACTGCTGACATTCTGGTCAGCAGCCAAGCTCTTAACCACTGCGCCACCAGGGCCCCCCAAGTGTGACCAGTTAGATGTAACTGGCATGAAATTTGTTTTTTACTTCCACTGCTCTTTAAAATTTATTCAGTGGGGACGTTTCCTCCTTTCGTTGGAGGAAAGCTCTGGCAGAGTCCAGGAATGTTCTAGTCACTTAAGGAGTAAAAAGTCCTAGCAGCAGTCAGCCAAAGTAACACAGGTCTGATTTAGAAATAGAATTCTAGTCTAATGTATGAACCAATGTTTCCATATACATTTAAAGGTAAGACTTCTCCTTCCCCTGTCCAGCTATGGCCTGTTCTTCACAAACCACCTGCCTTTGGGGAAGGGAGTATGAGTGGCTTTTTTTCTTTTTCCACTTGCTAACTTGGTTTCAGGCTTCTCTGGGCTCAGAGCACAGGCAGGCAGGAAGGAAGAGGGTACGGGAAAATTCTTACTTGAATGGAATGGTTGTGAGGTAGCTTCACACTATCTGGGTGTGGCAGATGCTTAACAGGTGAATCTCCAACTTCAGTCCTGGAAGGTGGGCCATGCATACCATTCCTCGGATGCTGCTCTCTTCCATTCTCTTGTTTTCTGGAGTTTCCACTCCACAAAAACTGCAATCCCATCACTCCCAGGAGGTTCTTTGTGAGTAGAGTTCAAAATGTCTCTGGCCAGCTCTCTTTCAACATTGTGGGTGGGATTAGGAGTCACACTGGGCAGTAGCTCTCTGTAAAAGAATTCTTTTCACACATGCTTTCCCAATACCTACTCTTTCAACCCTTTTATGTCCTACTTGCAGGTTTTAGAGCAGCCTACCCAGTTTTTAGTAAACTTCTTTAACATTCCCACATGGTGGCCTAGCACCTCACTTTATGAATTTCATATTTATAGAAATCTTTGGTGCCTGAGTTGTAAGTCCCAATTTAATATTCTATTACCCTACAATTTAAGCCTCTATTCCTCTTCCAAAACAGGGCAATTCCCAGACCATTAACCTATGTCAAAATACCTTCCTATGTATCGGTTTTTCAACCTGGCACTATTGACATTTTGGACTGGATTATTCTTTGTTGTGCTGTCCTGGGCATTGTAGAATGTTTAGCAGCATCCCTGGCCTCTACCCACTCGAGGCCAGTAGAACTCACCTGCTCCCTAAGTCCTGACAATCAAAAATGTCTCTAGATATTGCCAAATGTCCCCTGGAGGAGGTCAAAATTGTCCCTAGCTGAGAACCACTGCCATATATTTATGAGTACAGGTCTAAGGGCAAACACGTTGAAAACAAGGTTTGCATCATACTAGAATGGTAGCCCTGGAAGCAACCTCAGACATCCACCTTGTCCCACCTGCACTTTGTAAACAAGGGCACAACTCAGAGAGGAGAGGTGGAGTTGATGGCCTGGCATCACACAGTCCTTGTCATAGGCAGAACTGGGAGGAATCCAGGACTCCTGACTCATACAGTACTCATTGTGAGGTCGGGGATAAATAATTATTAAATTTCAACAGCGCTGCTAATTTTAAAGTATCCGTGCTTAGAATTTTCTGTGCCAAATATAGAACATAGAGAAACCTTATCTAATTAGTTACTGAATAGCACAGAATTAAAATTGGACACTATAATTAATCAATGCTAAATTGTAGTCAAATCCATTACCCTTGAGTAGATTATCTATGTGACCCACAGTCTCCTTCTGACACCACGCGCCCGGGGTCTGCAGATGCTGATTGGAGGCCTTGGGGAGTGTGAGAGGCTGGGGCTTGAGGGGAACCCATGAGTGGCAGTAAATCATTTTTGTGTTATCTGTAGTTTGTTTTTATCTATGTCACTGCTCTTCTCTGTTAACAAAGCTAATTGAGAATTGACTATTGCAAACTTGTATTTTAGAACGCCAGAGACGGAAAAACACATCCAGAAAATATATAAATGATTCAACTGTCTATTCTATCCGTGGTCAGTTTCGGGAGCTAATGATCAAATTTCAGATACTTTTCTTTCTCTTTTTTTATCCCCCCAACTAGAGGGCTTTTCAAGTTGTTTTTTTTTTTTTATCACCAAAAAATATAAAACAAAAAAAGTACACTTTCCATAGAACTCTTAGTTTTCTTTTCAGCAGTGTTTTGCAAGAAATAGGCTATGGAAGTAAAATTTAGCAATTTCCCTAATATTTTGTTTTCCTGAAGAGTAGATTTTATTTCTGAATCCTCCTATTTGGGTGTTTAGTTCTAAACTATGGTGTTTTAATTGCCTAGGAACCCCCACCTGAATGCTTTACTCTCAGCCTAAACTCAGCTTAAGCCTTAGTTCACTGGGACTCATTGCCCTTGACTTAGTTTCCTAGCCTGCTATAACAGAAATACTAAAATACTACAAGTGGTTGCCTTTAATGGAGCCCTGGTGGGGCAGTGGTTAAGAGCTCGGCTGCTAACCAAAAAGTTGGCAGTTCGAATCCACCAGCCGCTCATTGGAAACCCTGTGGGGCAGTTCTGCTCTGTCCTAAAAGGTCGCTATGAGGTGGAATTGACTTGATGACAATGGGTTTTGGGTTTGGGTGCCTTTAAAGAACAGAAATTAATTTTCTCACAGTTCTGGAGACTAGAAGGCCAAATCATGATCTCGGCCATGTCGATTCCTTCCTTGTAGGTAGTCCTAGGCGTTCCTTGATTCCCTGGCTTATAGGAGATCCTCACATGGCATCTGTCTGTCCCCCTGTGATATATCTATGTCTAACTTCCTTATTTTTATTACTCAGATTGATCAGATTTAGAACCCACCCTACTCTGATGTGATTAATTAACATAACATTTATTGAACATTTACTATGTAGCAGACACTGTGCTAACGTGTTTCCATGCTTTTAATCCTCACAAGACCCTTCTAAGGCTGGTACTATTCTATGGCGGAATAGTGGTTAAGAGCTATGGCTGCTAACCAAAAGGTCAGCAGTTTGAATCCACCAGGCGCTCCTTGGAAACTCTATGGGCCAGTTCTACTCTGTCGTATAGGGTGGCTATGAGTTGGAATCAACTTGATGGCAACGGATTTGGTTTGGTTTTTTTAGTTTTATTTCTCAGGTAAAAGAACTGATTAACGTGTCCAAGTATATTCAGTTGTAAGTGGTTGGGTAGGCACTCAAATTTCCTGAAACCCATCCCCCGTGTTCTAACCACTACACAGTACTGCTCCCTTTACTTAGAACCCTGGGCTATTTCTTTCTTTAAAATGTCTGCAGGGGTTATCCTTTTCTCTGTGGCATTCTGCCTTACTCCTGGATTCTTCTAAGAGCTGCCTCTGCAAACGACATTACCTCACGCCAAACTGCCCCAAAGGCTGCTTTTATTATTTTTTTTCCTTTTCTTTCTTTCTTTTCCTTTTTTTTTTTTTATTGTGCTTTAGATGAAAGTTTACAGAGCAAATCATTTTCTCATTAAACAATTAATATACATATTGTTTGGTGACATTGGTTGCCAACCCCATGACATGTCAGCACTCTCCCCTTCTCAACCTTGGGTTCCCTATTACCAGCTTTCCTGTCCCCTCTTGCCTTCTCATCCTTGTCCCTGGGCTGGTGTGCACATTTAGTCTTGTTTTGTTTTGTGGGCTGTCTAATCTTTGGTTGAAGGGTGAACCTCAGTAGTGACTTCAAAACTGAGTTAAAAGGGTGTCTGGGGGCCATACTCTGGGGGCTTCTCTGGTCTCTGTCAGACCAGTAAGTCTGGTCTTCTTTTGAGAGTTTGAATTTTTTTCCTACATTTTTCTCCAACTCTGTCCAGGACTGTATATTGTGATCCCTGTCAGAGCAGTTGGTGGTGGTAGCCAGGCACCATCTAGTTGTGCTGGACTCTGTCTGGTGGAGGCTGTGGTAGTTGTGGTCCATTAGTCCTTTGGACTAATCTTTCCTTTGTGTCTTTGGTTTTCTTCATTCTCTGTTGCTCCTGATGGGGTGGGACCAGTGGAGTATCTTAGATGGCTGCTTACAAGCTTTTAAGACCCCAGATGCTACTCACCTAAGTAGAATGTAGAACATTTTCTTTATAAACTATGTTATGCCAATTGAGCTAGACGTCCCCTGAGACCATGGTCCCCAGCCCTCAGCCCAGTAATTCTGTCCCTCAGGGAGTTTGGATGTGTCTTCGAAGCTTCCATGACCTTGCCCATAGGCTGCTTTTAATAGGCTGTTCCTCCCATCTAGATTCTTCTATACCTCCCTATTACTTATCACATCAAACCCAAGGCCTTGTCTGGCACATTGTGATCTGGCCTCTGCTCCCTGACCCAGGCCAATCGGCTCACACCTGTCCCTTCAGTCATCCTTTTTCCCAAGGTGAACAACAACCTGTGCCCTGCATTTCTCTAAGGTCTATCCAGTCACTCAGTCCTGGCCTGAGAGCCATTTCTCTTGAAAATTTTCTTAGTATTGTAGACCACCTGGTCCCTAATTGAGTCAGTTCAACTCAGCTAAACTCTTAGTTTTTCTCTTGTCATTTCATACATGTTACTTTGTCCGAATCTTTTGATCTTATGGCTCCGGTGTATCTCCTAGAGTACTAGGGACCCAAAGATGAACAACCTTCAAGGCACTCACACTACAACCTAATATATGCTTGTGGGCTTGTTTGACATCACTGTTCAGAGATGGGAAGTTACAATGGGATGGAAATAAGACTCAGCGAAAGTGATCATTGCTGATAGACCAAGAGCAAGGATGCTCAATCTCGAAGATATTAAGCTTTCCTAAAAATACTTCAAAATCATTGGGGGAAAATCATACTCATTTTAAAACCAGAATATGTTAAGCCAACTGTATTTTTTTTTTGGGATCTATTTCACAATTCATACTGATATGACATATGTGAATTACAACAGGGGTCCAATAACCCATTTATGAGTTAGGATTGTTGATTGTTAATTTGGGATAATTATTTGTTGTGAATCAAAAATGAATGTTTCTAATGTTACTGGTAAAATAAAATTCTACCAATTTCTAAAGAGCATCTTATGTTGGATTTTTTATATTTCCTTGCTGCATAGAGTATATTTTCTGAGAATTACGGTTTGTAGTAGTACATACAGTTTTGTTAAAGAAATTTAAAAACATAAGAATTATAGAAGATTTTGATTTGTTAACAACACTGAATAATTTTGAAAGATTATTTTTGGTGCTGACAGAAACCAGTAGTCTACACAAAGCACATCTTTAAACACCCCTCCAGGAGACAGATAAGCCTAGAATCTGTTAGTCACACTGTCCTTCTCAATGGCAGCATCTACTTCAGCTAAGTGAAGGAAAGGTCTGTTAGTATTACGGGTGATGGCAGTGCTGTCTCCTGGGCTTTCCCTCTGTCAAGTGCATCAGCATCCTTTATTTTGTCACTCTGTAAGTGCTGTCCTTGTCCTGTGCTCTTGAGAACCTGATGTCCAGGGTTTTGAAAGTATTTGATTATTAAAAATATGTGCTGCAACTTATCAACTGAGTAAGCTCGAAGATGTCACTTTGATGACTAAGACGCACCTGACCCAAGCCATGGTCCTTTCAGTTGCTTCATTGCATGCGAAAGTTGGACAATGAAAAAGGATAACAGAAGAATTGATGCATTTGAACTGTGGTGTTGCTGAAGAATATGGACTATACTGTGGACTGGCAGAAGAATTAACAAATCCTTCTTAGAAAAAATACACCCAGAATGCTCCTTTGAAGTGAGGATGGCAAGAATTCATGATTACTTGGGACACATCATTAGGAAAGATCAATCACTAAAAAAAGGACATGGTTGGTAAAGTAGGGAATCAGCAAAAAACAAGGGAAACCCTCAATGAGACAGATTGACACAATAGCTGAAACAATGGGCTCAGACATACCAACAATTATGAAGACAGTGTGGGACCAGGTAATGTTTCGTTCTGTTACACATAAGGTCACTGTGAGTTGGAGCTGACTCAGTGGCAACTAACACCAACACTCAGGAGAGGAATAGGAATGGCAGGCTTTAACAGGTAAGGCAGATACAATAAAGACAGATGAAGCAATCTTTGGAAATAATTTGGGACCATCTGAAAAAGGATCTTAACCCATGAACTTCACAAGTTCTAGTGCTGGTACTACTGGAATCTACTGGGTAGGGAGACCAGGGATGCTGCTAAATACCCAAAGAATGCATAGAGACACCCACAACAAAGAATTATCTGGTCCAAAATATCAATAATGTCATGGCTGAGAAATCCTGCTTTAAAGATTTCAAGTTTCTTTGTTAGTTATAAATGTCAAAAATTATGAACAAATTGGTTTCATTCTTCAGGTATAGGCTAGGAAACAATTCATAGTGTGAGAGTATTCATTCATTCATTTATTCATTCATCCACCCTCCCATCCATTCATCCATCTGTCCAATCAACAAATATTTACTTAGCTCCTACAATGCTATGTGCCAGAAATGGAACCCTAGGTGGTGCAAATGGTTAACACACTCGACTGCTAGCCAAAAGGTTGCATGTTTGAGTCCACCCAGAGGCACCTTGCAAGAAAGGCCTGGTGATCGACTTCCAAAAAATCAGCCATTGAAAACACTATGGAACCAAAGAACTAGATGGTGCTGGCTATCACTACTGAACATTTTAATGAGGAACACAATATGAATCCTGATAAAAAGGAAGAAAAATGTGGAACAGAACTTCAAAGTCTTAAAGAATCCAGACTTACTGGATCTACTGTATTTTTACTCAAATAACGTGCACCTTCTATGTTGTTTGCCAACCTCGCCTTCCCCTGCGAGGTATTTTCATAAGTGTGCTATGCTAATTGTTTTTACAGCAACATGTTAAAAAGAAAAAAAAAAAACCTGGCATAGTATTAAATTAAAAAAAATAAATTATCTATGTAAGACCAAAGAGTCAACAGCAAATTTAAAGCATAGATGAGAAGGTTGGTGGGCAGGGACATTAAGTAAATGGAAGTGAAACAACTAGAACAGAAATAATGAGAATGTTAACACAATGTAAAGAATGTAATCAATGTCACTGATCATGTCTAGAAACTGACATGGGAGTGAGTCTTGCTGTGCATATTTTCACCAAAAATAAAATTAAATAATAATAAAAAACTAACTGCACTGAAGGCAAAGTATAATTATTCCTGTGCTTTAGATGGAGAAACTGAGGCTTGGAGAAGTTAATTGTTCAGAGTCATAATAAGCCAGAGCTTTTACTCAAGGAGGAGTCCCTGGTGGTGCAGTGGTTAAAGTGCTTGATTGCTAACTAAAAGTTCAGCAGTTTGAATCCACCAGCTGCTCCACAGGAGAAAGACATGGTAATCTGCTTCTGTAAACATTTACAGCCTTGGAAACCCTATGGGGCAGTTCTACTCTGTCCTATACGGTCACTATGAGTTGAAATCAACTCAGTGACAATGGGTTTTGGTTATAGGGTTTACTCAAGGGTTTTTTTCTGAAGGGCGTTTTCTACTTGTATCACGTTAGTGAGCAAGAAAATCCTTTCTGGGGTTGACTAAAATGAATTGGAAAAAAAAAGAAAACCCTATGGAGTACAGTTCTACTCTGACACACATGAGGTCACCATGAGTTAGAATAGATGCTACAGCAACTTATTTTTTTTTTTTAATGTGCCAGGGATATAGCAGTGAAGACAAAGTCCTCGCCCTCTTGGAGTTTGTATTCAAGTGAGGAAGAGAGAATGGACTGGTAAACAGGTATTTCAGGTGGTGATAGATCTATGAACGAAATAAGGTAGGGTGAGGGGTATCTTAGTCTGGGTTCTCTCAAGGAGCAAAACCAGTGAAGCATATATATAAATATAGAGAGAGACATTTATTTCAAGGAAATGGCTCAGCAGCTGTAGGGGCTGGCAAGTACCAAATCTGTGGGTCAAGCGACAGCATTGACCCAATCTGTAGGTCAAGTGTCCTCTGCTGGCTCCTGGGGTTGTAGGGGCTGATGAACACAAAATCTGCAGGTCAGGTGGCAGGCTGGAGACCTCTGCTTGCTCACTGGGTTGTGGGGGTTGACAAATCCAGACTCTGCAGGTCAGACAGCAGGCTGGAGATTTATGTAGGCTCATGTCCCAAGAACTGAAGGTCAGGTGACAAGAAGAGTGCAGGGTCGAGAGAGAGAGGAAGCTTTGCCAGAACATCCATTTAGATACTGGAGGCAGGCCACACCCTCAAGGAAACTCCCCTTTCAACTGATTAGCTGATCACATCATGGAAAGTGATTACATTATATTACATCATGGAAGAGCACCCAGTTCAGTATCTGTCAAACCACTGAGAATCGTAGCCTAGCCAGGTAGACACGTAACATTAACCATCACAAGGCGAGAGAATAAAGAGAGTTGGAAGTGCTCTTTTAGATCAGGCAGTCAGAGAAGACCTCTCTTGAGAGGAGACTT
The DNA here is from genome assembly GCF_000243295.1 of Trichechus manatus latirostris. Lineage (NCBI taxonomy): Eukaryota > Metazoa > Chordata > Mammalia > Sirenia > Trichechidae > Trichechus > Trichechus manatus. Next base: position 10,587,946 of record NW_004443973.1, read on the forward strand.
GAGAGGGACTGGGTAAATAGATGAGAACATCTGGGAGGCACGCATTCCAAGCAGAAGGAACAGCAGATAGGAAACTCTCAAAGCCATATGAGGGACACACAGGAGGGGCAGCAAGAAGGGCAGTGTACGATGGAAGTGAAAGCAAGTGGAGGGAAAACCTGAGAAGAAGGCCCTAGAAAAAGCATTGTCTCCAATCCGCAATATGAACACTAGGCTCTGCAAGCAGAGCAGGAGAGAGTGAGACCGTATCTGGCTGACAGTGAAGTGGGGCATATCGCAAGAGCAACAGTAGTAGTGGTCAACAGCTGCACTAGCTACCAATGTTGGGGTGTTTACATTGTTCCAGGTGCCAGAGTTGTTTACATACACTATCTCATTTAATTATATTTTAAAGCTAACTTTTATTAGGATAATACATGCATGTCTTAGGCTGGGTTCTCTAGAGAAGCAAAACCAGTAAAGCATATAAGTATATATACATAGAAATTTATATCAAGGAAACGGCTCACGTGGTTGTAGAGAATGGAACATCCCAAGTCCGTGGGTCAGGATAGAGGTTTCTCCTGATTCACGAAGCTGCAGGGGCTGGTGAACCCAAGATCAGCAGGTCAGAGAGCAGGTCTCTGGCTGCTAGCTCAAGTCCCAAGAACCGGAGGTCACGTGAGTGGGAGCCAGCTGCAGAATCCAGAGCTAGCAAAAGACCTCGAGCCTTGCCAGAAAGTCCACTTATATTGGAGGCAAGCCACACCCCTGAGGAAACTCCCTTTCAACTGATTGGCTACTCACAGCAGATCCCATCGTGGAGGTGATCACATTATATCAAATCTTATCATGGACGTGATTACATCATAATACGACTGCCAAACTCCATCATAACTGCCAAAACACTGAGAATCATGGCCCAGCCAAGTTGACACACAACCTTAATGATCACAATGCACAGTTAAACAATCAGAGAAATAAAGGGCTGATAACAAAACGCAGTAGTCCCCTGCCTGCCTCTGCCCACCTCTAGTCATTTTTTACAGAGGCAACCACTTCCAACTCTTTTTAACTGTTTCTTTTAGTGTTTTCCTCCTTGTTAACAAATAATGTGCTCATACTGTTACTTCATTATTTAGTACTTATCTACTGACTTTCTTTTGTGGGAAGTAATGATTTTGCTCCCTCACCCACTTCTCACCCATATCCTTTAGATAGACTTCTATCAATGATTTTAGTTCAATTAATAGTGAGTGTTTATACTGTTAGGAAAGTAAATATTATTCACTGCCTAGTCAGTAAGTATAATATAGTCATTTTTCCTCAAATGATCTTTTTCTTTGAAGTAAATAATTACTTTTTTTCATTTGCTCAGTTCTGAGTACGTATCATTACTGTTTCTCCACATTTGCTAACAGATCTGTCAAATGTGTATCAACAATTTATCCAAATAATTTATCCAAGTGTCTATCAATAATTTATCCAAATGCCTATAAATCATTTGTCTACTTCCAAACACTCAGTCATGTCTGTTCTTCCTCCCCAGTTTTGGGGTTATAAAAGCAAATTTCTTAGAGGAAAAGTAACCTCTCCAAGTTTGCTGTATTCTGGTCTTGTACATTCATATCCCTAACTCTAGTGAGGGTGTGCTGGAAATCGTGTGGCAGGTTGAGGCCTGAGTTTGATAGGGACGAGGACACCTAAGTTATCTCAATGCTGGAATTCTGAGCCCAGATAAGACCAGAGTCTCTATATCCTCTGGCTCAGAATCAGCTGGAATGCCAATTTAAAATGTAAACTCTTAGGGCCTAACTCAGACCCCAGGGTCAGAATCACCCATGATGTAGTCAGGAGTCCGCATTTTAACAAACCCCCAATTGATTGTTTGCTCACAGATGTCTGAGAACCTCTGGACAGACTCTATGCTGTTGTGAACATGGGTGTGAACGTTTGGATCAGGAGGTGACAATGGTAGTAACCAGTGCACAACAGTATTGGTCACTTTAGGGTTAAGGTGAAGTATGAGCATCGAGTTTGGAGCACCCACTCTGCACTCAGACTGCCCGAGATTGACAGCTAGCTCCATCATTTATTAGCTGTGTAACACTGAGGAAATGGCCTAACCTCTCTTGAGTCTCAGTTTCCTCATGTGTAAAATGGAGACAATAATACATATTTTATAGAGTATATGTTCGGATTCATGTGAAATGCTTAGCACAGTTTCTGGCATGTAGTCAGTGCTCAATATTGCAGTTATAAAGAGATCCATCTCTTGGCATCCTGAGAAGAAAAATTCTTGATCGAAACTTTAGCCATATCTCCAGATAAAGGCAGTGCCTTCAGTTCCACCCAATGTTTCCTTAGAATGCTGAGACCAGATTACTGGTTCTGTTCTCTGCATCCCTTTCTCTCCAGACTTAATGCACACACATGCTCACACACCATGCATGTACACACACATACACACACACACCTCTCCACAACACCCAAGACGGCTTTCTCCTGCAGGACCTAGCACCCCTTTGACTTTCTTTGTTCTGGCAAATCTTCTTGCCAGCACCAGCCTTCCCGAGATCTATACTGAATTGTGACATATCAGCTGTAATAATTAGTCCCTTTTAGCCGCTACAGGCTTAATGATAACAAGCAGGCAGAGCTGGATGGCTGGAGAGGGAAGGAAGGAGGTGGAGAGGGCACAGCAAGCAGCAGAGTCAGTAGCTTTAGCCTGGGAAGGTCAGAAGCCAGAACACTCCCTCTCTCCTTCCGAAGGTCCTTGGTGCTGGGTGTGGGGGTGAAGTGGAGACTACATCTTCCTGGCGGCAGGCGCTGAAGGAGTGCAGAGTGTAATCAGAGCCAGACTCCCAGGGCCCGCTATGGGTGCTTCCAATCACAATGTTGTGATTAGTCACACTTCCTGCTTGGAAAACAGGCAGACTTTAGAAGGGGAAATCCTAGTGTGAGGTTTGGATAGAATTTCAGATAAGATAGAAGGCAGAAGGAGGAGGAAGGCATGTGATCTAAACCTTTCCTCGTGCTAGGAGTGGTTCCTTTCAGAGGAAGGGACACCCTCAGCTAGCTGGGAGAGACCCTGGGAGCTCCAGTGTCCTGTGACTTTATTATATGTGGGACTTTCCCATCCAAGTGACTTTGACCGGCACTCAGATTTGTTGGGCAATTGAGATGTGGTGAGGGCTTGAAATGGTTTCACATCAAAGAAGACTTTTTTAAACAGGTTTGTTGCTATCCGTTAACATCTGCTGAGCATCTGCAGGAGGCATACTAGGGGATTGGCTAGGTGACTGGGCAAATTACCTAATCTGGTAAAATAGTTACCAAATCTCCTTAAATCTTAGTGTCCTCTGCTGTAAATCAGAATAACAATAGGACTTATTTCATAGGATAATTGTATTATAGGAGTTAATGCTTGCACAGCACTTAACCCAGGACCCTTACATAGCTTGTGGTTATTGCTGTTAGTTGCCATTGAGTGGGCTCCCGGCTTATGGCGACCTTATGTATAACAAAACAGAATGTTGCTGGGCCCAGCACCACCGTCATGACTGTTGGTATGTTTAAGGCCATCGTTTCAGCTGTTGTGTCAATCTGTCTCCTTGAGGGTCTTCCTTTTTTCGCTGACCCTCTACTTTACCAAGCATGATGTCTTTCTCCAGGGACTGGTCCCTCCTCATAACATGTCCAAAGTACTCACATACTCGCTATCCTTGCTTCCAAGGACCATTCTGGCTGTACTTCTGCCAACACAGATTTGTCTGTTCTTTTGGCAATCTATGGTATATTCAATATTCTTTGCCAACACTGTACTTCAAAGGCATCAATTCTTCTGTCTTCCTTATTCGTTGTCCTTATCAATTCCTTATTCAAATGTGTATGAGGCGACTGACAATACCACGGTTTGGGTCAGACTTACGTTTGTCCACAAAGTGACATCTTTGTTTTTTAACACTTGAAAGAGGTCTTATACAGCAGATTTGCCCACTGCAATGCGTCTTTTGATTTCTTGACTGCTGCTTCCATGGGTGTTGATTGTGGATCCAAGTAAAATCAAATCCTTCACAACATCAATCTTTTCTCTGTTTATCATGATGTTGCTTTTTGGTCCAGTTGTGAGGATTTTTGTTTTCTTTATGTTGAGGTGTAATCCATACTGAAG
>NW_004443973.1:10592198-10613121 GCF_000243295.1 Trichechus manatus latirostris
GTAATCCATACTGAAGGCTGTGGTCTTTGATCTTCATCAGTAAGTGCTTCAAGTCCTCTTTACTTTCAGCAAGCAAGGTTGTGTCATCAGCATATTGCAGGTTGTTAATGAGTTTTCCTCTAATCCTGATGCCATGTTCTTCATATAGTCCAGCTTCTTGGACTAAGTATGGTGAAACAATACAAACTTGATGTACTCTTTTCCTGATTTTAAACCACTCAGTATCCCCTTGTTCTGTTCAAATGACTGCCTCTTGGTCTATGTACAGGTTCCTCATGAGGACAATTGAATGTTCAGGAGGACAATTAAATGTTTTGAAATTCCCATTTTCCCCAAGGTTATCCATAACTTGTTAGAATCCATACAATTGAATGCCTTTGCATAGTCAATAAAACAGCGATAAATATCTTTCTGGTATTGTCTGCTTTCAGCCAAGATTCATCTGACATCAGCAGTGATATTCTCATTCCATGACCTCTTCTGAATCCGGCTTGAATTTCTGGTAGTTCCCTGTTGATGTACTGCTGTAACCACTTTTGAATGATCTTCAGCAAAATTTCACTTATTTATGATATTAATGATATTGTTCAATAATTTCCGCATTCTGTTGGATCACCTTTCTTTGGAATGGGCACAGATATGGATCTCTTCTAGTTGGCTGGCCAGGCAGCTGTCTTCCAAATTTCTTGGCATAGATGAGTGAGCACCTCCAGCGCTACATCCATTTGTTGAAACATCTCTTCATTGGTATTCTGTCGGTTCCTGGAGCCTTGTTTTTTGCCTTTCTCTTTGGCGCAGCTTGGACTTCTTCCTTCAGTACCATCGGTTCTTGATCATATGCTACCTCCTGAAACTGTTGAATGTAGACCAGTTCTTTTTGGTACAGTGACTCTGTGTATTCCTTCCATCTTCTTTTGATGCTTCCTGAGTCATTTAGTATTTTCCCTGTAGAATCCTTCAATATTGTAACTCCAGCCTTAAATTTTTTCTTTAGTTCTTTCAGCTTGAGAAATGCTGAGTGTGTTCTTCTGTTTTGGTTTTCTAACTCCAGGTCTTTGCAGATTTCATTATAATACTTTACTTTGTCTTCTTGAGCCACGCTTTGAAATCTTCTGTTCTGCTCTTTTGCTTCATCATTTCTTCCTTCCTCTTTAGCTACTCTATGTTCAACAGCAAGTTTCAGAGTTTCTCCTGACATCTATTTTGGTCTTATTTTTCTTTTCTCTCTTTTTCATGACCTTTTGCTTTCTTCATGTATGATGTCCTTGATGTCATTTCACAACTTGTCTGGTCTTTGGTCATTAGTGTTCAACGCGCCAAGTCATTTCTAATCTTGAGATGGTCTCTAAATTCAGGTGGGATATACTCAGGGTAGTATTTTGGCTGTAATTTTCTTCAGCTTCAACTTGAACTTGCATATGAGCAATTGATGATCTGTTCTGCAGACAGCCCCTGGCTTTGTTCTGACTGATGATATTGAGCTTCCCCATTGTCTTTTTACACAGATGTAGTCAATTTGATTTCTGTGTATTCCATCTAGTGAGATCCATGTGTATAGTCATGGTTTATGTTGTTGAAAAAAAGTATTTACAATGAAGAAGCCTTTGGTCTTGCAAAATTCTATCATGCGATCTCCAGCATCATTTCTATCACCCAGGCTGTATTTTCCAACTACTGATCCTTCTTTGTTTCCAACTTTCACATTCCAATCACCAGTAATTATCAATGCACCTTGATAGCATGTTTGATTAAGCTCAGTTAAAAAAAAAAAAAAAAAAAACCCACTTGGTGCCGTTAAAGTCAACTCCAACTCAAAATGTATTATGAAGCCATGGCTTTCTCAATGACTTTCACCATACCTCGGGAAGGCTGACTGCAAACACTTTGACATCCAATATTGATGCATTTCTCATAAGCATACTAGCTTGTATTTACTGAGAGCTAACTACATATGACCATGAGAAGTTAGCCCTACATAGTAGGCTTGCAAAGGTACGGTGAAAGTCATTGAGAAAGTCCATGGCTTTATAATACATTTTGAGATTTAAAAGGGCGATTTCTTTACATACTCAAAATTTTCTGGAAATACAAACGTATGTTTTGAAATTTAGTCTTGAGAAGCAAGCTCAGTGCTCCTGCGGCTGTGGTCATGATGACAGGCATGTTGAAAGAAAGCAGATTTGGGTTTAATGGAAGCCTGCAAAGAACCTCCTCCACTTTAAACTTTTTACTTTACAGAGGAACAAAATGCCGTGGAGCAAAAGATTCTCAACATTTCTGCCACCAACAGATGGAATTAAGGGTCCCTTACTTAGTCTCACTTTGGACTTCAGGTAGACTTGGACTGCTGGGCAATCTGAAAAGAGACTAGCTTCTGTATAATTTTTACCCTAGGACTTTGGGAAAACAGATTCCAAGCATATGGAGATGGTAAACCAAGAATGTAAAATAAAAAACTCTGGTGTTTTGTTCATTCAGAAGTAAAAGTGATGGCTGCCAGTTGAAAAGCATATTTTTGTTATTAAAGAAGCAAATTAAAACCGTAAGAAAACAATGGAATGATCAGCCTGCCAAAGTTATTTGCTTTGATTGAAAGCACCAATAAATATGTCTTCGTTCCATAACTGCTTCATTTAACACTTGACATATAATAGATTTTTTTTCGCAGGATAATATCTCCATTGAAATATAATTATTTTGCAGATTGCTCAACTGAATACTCTTATAAACATGCTGTTCGGGGTACTGACCCCTGGTGATCATCAGGATACCACGACGACAAGCACAATTGATGGACACGGAAGGATGCGGCAGCCTAGCTCAGAGCAGAGAAGGTGATTTGTTACAGAGCAATTACCCTAATGCATTTTTAAAAGCGTAAACTAAAGAATCATTTCATTTGCTGAAAAGATATTTTAGGTGCTTTGGTAACGCAGTGACAGAATATTTTGATTGTCAGGGATTTTTTTTTTTTTTGTTTCTTTCTTTAAAGTTAGATAATTACATTTACCAGTTAAAGTATTGCCATTTAAAAATAATATTTTGTCTAAATGTTTAAAGATGTCTATTAAAAATGTATACTGAACATGACAGCGGCCTTTTCATGCTGTAATTCTAGTCAGTGGTCTGAAAACAATTAGGATAAAAAATGTACATTTAGTCAGTGCTGGCTGGAGAGTCAAGAATCTGTAGAGCAAGGGTTGCTGTATGATTTTTAAGATGTTTCTATTTTTGTTCAGTGTCCTAGTTACCTAGTGCTGTTGTAACACAGATATCACAAGTGGGTGACTTTAAAGAACAGAAATTTATTTCCTCATAGTTTAGGAGGCTAGAAGTCTGAATTCAGGGCACATCTCTAACGGGAGGTCTTTCCTTGTCTATTTCAGCTTCTAGTAGCCGTCACCAATCCCTGGAGTCTCCAGGCTTGTAGATGCACCTGTCTCCATCATCTGTCTTCCTCTTCCCCCTGTGTGTGTATGTCTATGCCGCTCTTTATACAACTCAGGAATGATTAGGTTTAGGATCCACCCTACGTTGGTATGACCTCAACTGATTGATTACATTGCATTAGATTGCATTGCGGAACGTGATTACATTACATGACGTGAAACCAAACCGGTTTCCACGGAGTCAGTTCTGACTCATCGCGACCCCATGTGAACAGAGTAGAATTGCTCCATAGGGTTTTCAAGGCTGTGACCTTTCGGAAGTAGATCACCAGGCCTTTTTTCCAAAGTACCTCTGGGTGGGTTTGAACCACTAACTTTTCAGTTAGTAGTCGAGTGCTTAACCTTTGGGCCATCCAGGGATTCCTACATTACATTAGATGTAAGGTTGTTACATTAGGTTACCTCCACAGATATAGGGGCTAAGATTCCAGCACATATTTTGGACACTCAGATAACTCTTCTAAGAAAGGTTCTGTGGTTACGCGTGTGTTTGGTTTCTTTAATAATGTAAATTGTGATCTGGGATACCCACTGTCTCATGCACAACAATGGAAAGAAAATGGGGAAAATAGTATTTCTTTCACTGTGTTCATAAAACTTTAATAAAACAGTGGAATGTTACCCCTCTATCCAGCCCCCTCGTACAGCTGGTATACACCAGCATGGCTATACTGGTTGTTACAATATTGGAGTATTTGCTCACCTGTTGTTAAAAGTCATTCCCCTGAGCCTCCTGTGCAGGCCCTGCAGGCAGAGGCCTATCTGGGGCCGGGTTGGGGGTGCGGTAGGGCATGAGCCCTGGGTGTTGCATGCACGCCCTGGTGCAGTTCAAGGCAGGGCGTCAATGAGCAGTTTCTGTTGGCCATCACAGTTTCCATCACCCGCTGTGAGAGATCATTCAGCAATTTAACACTAATTGCCCTAGACACTATTTTCTGTAGCTAGGTCCCTGACTCAGGCCCTTCCCTGACACCTTCCAGATGGCTCCCCAACCCAGCAGCCAAAGGGCTAACACCTGCCTTAAACAGGGGCTGCCTGTCCTGCCCCAGCCAGGCTGGCATCGATTCCAGTTGATTGACGCCTGGACCATACCGGTTATCACCCCTGTTTCAATTGTCTTTGACTTAGCCTGGGAATGTTTGGAATATTCATAAGCAGCATGAGGGAGCTGATGTGTGGGATGGAGCGGGAAATTGGTAAGAAGTGCAGTTCCCTGGTCCCCTTAACCTCAGGGATGAAAGTATGTCTAGCATTCTTTATGCGGCCTCTGAGCTTCTACCAAGAAGGTGGAGCTTTCTCTGCGGAGGATTTAGGGGGCAGATTTGTGATCTAGTTTGCCGCGGTGGACTCTGGGCCCGTGGCTTAGCCACTCCCACTGTGCTTCCCTGGGGCTTGCCAGCCCATCTCCAGCGGTCTAATCTGGATCAGCTTTGTGGGGGGAATCGCTGTCCTCAGTAGTTGTTGGACCATGGAACAGGAGGCTCAGGGTTAGTACTCTCCAGTCAGGAATAACCTCCCGAAGAACAGAGAGGGAGAGGGTTTGGTGCAAAAACGCACAGCAATGGCGGGGGTAAAGCACCTAGGTCAGCGTTAGGTCCTTGACTCTCCAAGAAACAAATTGATGTTTTGAAGCAGATTTCTAAGGAAACCTTGAAACTTGCTGTGATCCAGCATGCTTGAAAGAAGTCCCGCAGCTCCTGTGGGAGGCTGGCTGTTGATTAGAGAGCACCATGGCTCTGCTGAAGGAGACCCATCCTCCTCATATGTGCACTCAGAATCTAAGACCTTCTTTCCCTCTCGATGGGATATGTTTTCAAATCCAGTCCATGTATGTAAAAACCCAACAGGTCTCCCCACCTCCAGTCTTGCCCTCCTCCAATCAACCTGCTGCAGAATTATCTGACTGTAAATCTGATCATGACCCTCCCAGCATTAAAGCCCTTCAGTGCCTTCCTATTGCAGAGCTGGCATCTCCAGCCCTTTCTGAGCATGCACCCCGTTTATGTATTTTTATTTATTTATAAATTATATACAGGTACTATACTGTTATATGGAACTGACTCCATGGCAATTTTTTTTTACTGGTTTGTTAACATATCTATTATGGTTTAGTGTCCTTGGGATCAACACCTGTGGAAGGAAGGGGTAGGAAGCAGGAAAGGGCAGAGGGGGAAGGTGAGTTGCAAAGTAGGCCCCGTGACAGCCTTACCACCAAGGCCATGGAGCTCTGGAGCTAGACAGCCCTTCAGAGTTGTCCCAAGTTGTGATGAGATGGCCTTTGTGGATTGAATTGTGTCTTCCAAAATGATATGTTGAAGTCCTGACTCTCAGTACCTGTGAATGTGACTGTTATGGATTGAATTGTGTGCCCAAAAAATATGTTATAAAATACCATTTTTCAACAACATAAATGGCAACTATATATGTGGACCTTGCCAGATAGAATATACAGAAATCAAATTGACTACATATGGAAAGAGATGATGGAAAAGCTCCCTATCATCAGTCAGAACAAGGCCAGGGGCCAACTGTGGAACAGATCATCAATTGCTCATATGCAAGTCCAAGCTGAAGCTAAAGAAAATTAGAACAAGTCCACAAGAGCCAAAGTACAATCTTGAGTATATCCCACCTGAATTTAGAGACTATCTCAAGAATATATTTGATGCATTGAACATTAACGACTGAAGACCAAACGAGTTGTGGAATGACATCGAGGACATCATACATGAAAAAAGCAAAAGGTCATTAAAAAGACAGGAAAGAAAGAAAAGACGAAAATGGATGTCAGAAGAGACTCTGAAATGTGCTCTTGAACACAGAGTAGCTAAAGCGAAAGGAAGAAATGATGAAGTAAAAGAGCTCAACAGAAGATTTCAAAGGGTGGCTACAGAAGACAAAATAAAGTATTATAATGAAATGTGCAAAGACCTGAGGTTAGAAAACTGAAAGGAAGAACACACTCAGCACTTCTTAAGCTGAAAGAACTGAAGAAAAAATTCAAGCCTTAAGTTGCAATATGGAAGGATCCTATGGGCAAAATATGGAACCACACAGCAAGCATCAAAAGAAGATGGAAGGAATACACAGAGTCACTGTACCAAAAAGAATTGGTTGACATTCAGCCATTTCAGGAGGTAGCATATGATCAAGAACGGATGATACTGAAGGAAGAAGTCCAAATAGCACTGAAGGCGTAGGTGAAAAACAAGGCTCCAGGAAATGACGGAAACCGAATGGAGATGTTTCAACAAATGGATGCAACGTGGAAGTGCTCACTCTTCTATGCCAAGAAAGTTGGAAGACAGTTACCCAGCCAGTCGACTGGAAGGGATCCGTATTTGTACCCATTCCAAAGAAAGGTAATCCAACAGAATGCAGAAATTATTGAACCATATCATTAATATCACACACAGGTAAAATTTTGCTGAAGATAATTCAAAAACAGTCGCAGCAGCACATCAACAGAGAACTGCCAGAAATTTAAGCTGGATTCAGAAGAGGACGTGGAATGAGGGATATTATTGCTGATGTCAGATGGATCTTGGCCGAAAGCGGCGAATACCAGAAGTACGTTTTCCTGTGTTTTATGGACTTTGCAAAGGCATCTGACTGTGTGGATCATAACAAATTATGGGTAACATTGCAAAGAATGGGAATTCAGGAACTTAAACGTGTTCATGAGGAACCTGTACATAGACCAAGAGGCAGACATTCAGACAGAACAAGGGGATACTGAGTGGTTTAAAATCAGGAAAGGTGTGTGCCAGGGTTGTATCCTTTCACCATACTTATTCAGTCTGTATACTGAGCAAATAATCTGAGAAGCTGGACTATATGAAGAAGAACATGGCGTCAGGACTGGAGGAAGACTCATTAACAACCTGTGATATGCAGATGACACAACCTTGCTTGCTGAAAGCAAAAAGGACTTGAAGCACTTTGATTCCAACTCATAGTGAACCTACAGAACAGAGTAGAACTGCCCCATAAGGTTTCCAAGGCTATAATTTTTATGGAAGCCGACTGTCATGTCTTTCTCCCGGGGAGCCACTGGTGGGTTTGAACCGCTGACCTTTTGGTTAGCAGCTGAGAGTTTAATCACTGCACCACCACACCTCAACATAAAGAAAACAAAAATCCTCACAACTGGACCAATAAGCAACGTCATGATAACTGGAGAAAATATTGAAGCTGTCAAGGGTTTTATTTTACTTGCATCCACAATCAATGCCCATGGAAGCAGCAGTCAATAAATCAAAGTACGTATTGCATCGGGCAGGTCTGCTGCAAAAGACCTCTTTAAAATGTTAAAAAGCAAAGAGATCACTCTGAGGACTAAGGTGCGCCAGACCCAAACCATGATATTTTCAGTCGCCTCGTATGTATGGGAAAGCTGGACAATGAATAAGGAAGACCAAAGAAGAATTGATGGCTTTGAATTATGGTGTGGGTGAAGAATATTGAATAAACCATGGACTTCTAGAAGAATGAACAAATCTGTTTTGGAAGAACTATAGCCAGAATGCTCCTTAGAAGTGAGGATGGCGAGACTTTGTCTTCCGTACTTCGGATATATTATCAGGAGGGACCAGTCCCTGGGGAAGGATGTCATGCTTGGTAAAGTAGAGGGTTAGTGAAAAAGTGAAGGACTCTTAACAAGATGACTTGACACAGTGAGTGCAACAATGGGCTCAAACATGGCAAAGATTGTGAGGATGGCACAGGACTGGGCAGTGTTTTATTCTGTTGTACGTAGGGTCGCTATGAGTCAGAACTGACTTGATGGCACCTAACAAAGCAACAACAACATACTTGTAACTATAATCCCAGGAGGGAATTGGTTTTCTTTGTTATGTTAATGAGGCCGTATCAGTGTAGGATATGTCTTAAATCAATCTCTTTTGAGATACAATAGAGCAGGTAGAGCAAGCAACCTAGCAAACAAGGAGAAATGGGGAAGATAGAAGCCATGCCACATGATTACCAAGGAACAGCAGCTGAAAAGAGACAACCTTCCCCCAGAGCCTACAGAAAGCTAGAACCTTCCCCTAGAGCCGGCACCCTGAATTCGGATTTCTAGCCTCCTAAACCGTGAGAAAATAAATTTCTGTTTGTTAAAGTCACCCACTTGTGGTATTTCTGTTAAAGCAGCACTAGATAACTAAGATAGTGACCTTGTTTGAAAATAGGGTCTTTGAAGATGTTATCAGTTAACACGAGGTCATAGTAGATGAGGGTGGGTCCTCATCCAATGTGAGTGGTGTCATTATAAAAGAGGAGAAGAGACTTACAGAGTGAGACACAGGGGAGACGCCATGTGGCTGCAGTTATGCTGCTGCTGTAAGCCAAGGAACGCCTGGGGCTACCAGAAGCTGAAAGAGATCAGAAAGGATCTTCCCTTAGAAACTTCAGTTAACATGGCCTTGCTGATGCCCTGAATTTGGACTCCTAGCCTCCAGAACTGTAAGAATAAATTTCGGTTATTTGTGGTGCTTTGTTACAGTCACCCTAGGAAACTGATATACAACTGATACATACCCCTATGACCATCAGTCACTGGATGTTGGTGTGACCGTGGGCAAGGCGCTCTCTACCACTGAGGCAATCCTTAGGGGGTTGGCAGCTGACAGCTCCTAACATTTGAAGCAGCAATCCTTCATGAAAGGGGAATCAGAGTGGTGCATCATAGGATCTACCAAAATACCTTTCCCTTTTTCCTAGGATCTCAGCCTCTGAGAGCAGGGATATGGTTAGTCACTGTATCTGAGGGCCAGGCAGGATGCTTGGCACACAGTGGTGCTCAATAAATGCACCTACAAATGACAACCAGTGACTAGTGTGGTCATCTCTAAGTGGGAAGTGCAAGACAGTCGTTGGGGCGTGGGATGAAAATATGCGGAACTTCTATTTACATGTTTTAAATCTCTCTTCTCAGTTTCTATTTTTGTGTGTTTTAGAATGAGCATAATATGTTAGTACAGTATTACATATACTTGTTTTATAAATAAATATAAATAAATGGGGAGTATGTTTCAAAAGGGGTCCTGGTGGCACAGTGGTTAAGAGCTCGGCTGCTAACCAAAAGGTCTGCAGTTCGAATCCATCAGCCGCTCCTTGGAAACCCTGTGGGACAGTTCTACTGTGTCCTGTAGGGTCGCTGTGAGTTGGAATTGGCTCAACGGCAGTGGGTTATGTTTAAAAAATTGTCTTTTGATAGATGTGTACAATCAACGACTGTTAGGAAGCCAGTGTTCTAGAGCAGTTATTGACATTTCTTTCGTAATTAGTTTGATTGGAATACAGCAACACCTATTTTTTTTAGGTATTGTCCGTGGTTGTTTTCATGCTACAAAGGTAGGGTTGAGTAGTTGCAGCAAAAATCATATGAATTGCAAAGCCAAAACTATTTACTGTCTGGCCCTTCACAGAAAATGTTTGCCACCCCCTGGGCTGACAGATGAAGCTGTTAGCATGTGTTGACTGTGGGTATTCCTCACACTTCAGGTCCTGCTCAACCACCCAGGCATGCCCAGCCACAGTATGAAACCCAAAGTTATTGCAGGGCTGGGCCTCATTGTTTGCAGCAGTTTGCTTCTAAGATGGTGTGATATAGATAGCTATTTGTTCCCCAATCCATTCCCTTTCTTTCTTAGTAATAGCTAGGCACATGGTTGACTGGAATAAAGACCGCATTTTCCATCCCCTCTTACATTTACTAAGGCCACATGTCTAAGTTCTGGTCAATGGAATGTAAGTGGAGTGCTGTGTACAGCTTCCAGGAGGTATGCTTAAAGGGCACAGTCATGTTCTCTTCCCTTCCTTCTTACTGCTAGCTGGAATATGGATGAGATGGCTGGAGTTCGAGCAGCTATTGTGCACCATGAGATGGGCCATGCTAAGGATATTGTATCAGCATGGTAGCAGGAGGCTGGCTCCCTGACAATGACATGAAGCCACCAAACCAGCTCTGGATTGCCCCTTCCATATTCTTTTACATGCAAGAAAAATGGGGTTGTCATGAGTCGAAATCAACCTGATGGCAATGGGTTTTTTGTTTGTTTGTTTAAGCCATTGCTAAATGTGAATCCTAAAGGGTTTCTTTCTACTCACAGATGAACATAATTTTAACTGATACAGATGGATTTGCAATAGAGAAATTCCAAAAAAGTTTCCCATTTTGGGTTGTATGCCATGTCTTCCAGGAAGTGCTTTGCCCAAACAAATCTGAATTATTTTAACCAGAGGACAAAGTTCACAACTGTGTGAACATCACTGAAGCAGCTGAGTATCAACAAAATTGTGGGGTAGTCAGAAAGGGCACACCTGGTGTTGGGCTGCTGAGTAATAATTGTGCAATCAAAACCAAACCAAACCAAACCCACTGCCGTCGAGTCCATTCCGACTCATAGTGCCCCTACAGGACAGAGTAGAACTGCCCCATAGGTTTCCATGGCAGTAAATCTTTACAGAGGCAGGCGAGCGCTTTAACCACTGCGCAACCAGGGCTCCTTGATAACCGTGCAGGGACCCAAATAAGTTACATTTGAAAATTTGGCTTTTGTTGTTTCCTTAAAAGAAAAATGTTCTTCATAGTTCTATTTCTGTGTATTTTTTCTTGTTTCCTGAGATTTGACTTGTATAAATAATCCTTGGGTCTTTTTAACTTTTAGAACTTTTTCTGAGTAAATACCCTAATTACTTAGTTAAATGATAAATGTTTTCCTGGCACTGCCTAACTTTATTATGTAGCACCCAAGAACAATTGCTTAGATTTTACAACACTCTTAATAAAAAATTAATTGAGTACATCTTTTTTGACTACAGTAATTTATTTAGAGTTAGAATTTTTGAAGAAAGTAATTTTTATTTGTGCTCACAACAAAGTAATTAGTGACAGTCATTTTACTTAAAAGAAAGGTTTTGGAAGGGGCTTTTTTTTTTTTAAAGGTATCGTTTATCATGGTAGAGCATATGAGAGAAACGCTTTATCCAGGACAATGGTCTTTTAGCCTTGTTAGTGTCTTATTCTGTATAAATGTGCCTAATTGTTGCAGTTGCTAAACAGAACCCATCCTACTGAGGATGATCATTTAGCTGTGAGGAGGCATAATAGCAGTTGCATCCAAAATTTGCAGCAATTTTACATATTCTTTCTGCAGAATTTTTTTTTTCTTGTTGCCAAAGACGCTGAGGAAGCGCCACTGTTTTTCCCATTGTCAGGGCAGCTGTCTCTCTGTGCTGAGGCTGAGCACCCACCAACTGGGCAGATGGTGGAGGGTAGCTGAGGCATGTCTTCTGTACACAGGACCCACTCTGCTGGCTTTGGGGAGCACAGCTGCCACGCTGTTAGAGTGGTGACAGCCAGGCGCCGTCTGCGCTCCAGACACGGGAGACCTTGTACAGAGCCATGTGCTCTGAAAGGGTGCTTGGGGTCTTCGGAGCATTGAATAGGCACTTGCATATTCAAACTCTCAGAGCTGTGTGAAAATATGGATTCCTACTAATTAGAATTTTGGATAGGAGTCAGGCAGGAGGTGTGTTGCAGGGACTAGGGGGAACCGTTCTGCCGGATCTGTATGTTAATGTATTCCTGATGGGAGAGATGAGCACAGGGCCCTGGAGCCTGCGTAAATACCACTAGGTTTCTAAGAACTGATTCACTCCTGCACCTCCACCTGTACAGATGCTTGATGTTAACCAAATCCATTCTGAGGGAAGCTTTGATAAAGCACTCAGTTGCCTCTGCTTAAGATGGAAGAAATGTCCCTGATCTTGGATGCTGTGAATTGGCCTTCCAAAGAGGGCTGTTGGTGGTTCAGTGGGAAAAGCAGCGTTATGGAAGAGGGCTGTGAGTTTATTCCCGTGTTGTTAAGTTTAGCCCACAAAGCATGGCTTCAGCTAGGTTACTCCATTTGTATCCTTCCCTGTGTTCCTTCCACTGCCCTCTAAGATGGTCATTCGGGTTTAACCTAGACATAGATATTTTTTTCCCCCCAGATTTTTTTTTTAATTGTACTTTAGGTGAAGGTTTATGGAACAAATAGTTTCTCATTAAACAGTCAGTACACATATTGTTTTATGACATTGGTTAACAACCCCACGACATGTCAATGCTCTCCCTTCTCGACCTTTTTTTTTTTTTGGTGAAAATATACAGAGCCAAAGATACACCCTTTCAAAAATTTCTACATGCACAATTCAGTGACATTGATTACGTTCTTCCAGTTGTGCTGCTATTCTCACTTTGGATGAAGGTTTACAAAACAAAATAATTTCTCATTAAACAGTTAGGACACATGTTGCCCTATGACAATGCTTAACAATCCCACTACATGTCAACACTGTCCTTACTGAACCTTGGGTTCCCTATCACCAGCTTTCCTGTCCCCTTCTGCCTTCTAGTCCTTGTCCCTGGACTGCTGTGTCTCATCAGTCCCGTTTTGTTTTATGGGGCTGCCCAATCCCCAGCTGAAAGGTGAACCTCAGAAGTGACTTCACCACTGAGCTAAAAGGGTGTCTGGGGGCCATACTCTTGGGGTTTCTCCAGTCTGTTTCAGGCCAGTAAATCTGGTCTTTTTTTCCTAGACATATTTTTTAACAACAGCTTTACTAAGATGCAATTCACCTAGCATACAATTCACCCATTGTTTTTATTTTTTCACACATGGTTTTTAGCAGATTTACAGATATGTGCAACAATCACCACTGTCAATTTTAGAACATTTTCATCTCTTCAAAATGAAACTCTTACCCTTTATCTATTACTTCTACCTACCTACTCTCCCCCAAAGACCTAAAATAGTACCAATTGCTGTTGAGTTGATTTTGACTCATGGCGACTCCATGTGTGTCAGAGGAGAACTGTGCTCCATATGGTTTTCAGTGGCTGACTTTTAGAAGTAGATTGTCAGGCCTTTCTTCCGAAGTGCCTCTGGGTGGACTTGAACCTCTAACCTTTCGGTTAGCAGCCAAGCACATTAACCTTTTGCACCACCCAGGGACTCCCCCAAGCCCTGACCAACCACGAATGTACCTTTTGTGTCTATAGATTTTCCTATTCTGGACTTTCATAACCCAGATACAGGTGTGTATGAAAAGTTTGGGGGTGTGATGGAGGGTGTATATGAGTGAGTCTGTACATAGGGTGAGGTTGAGAGGGGAACACAGGGAAAACTTTGAGAAGAGAAAATCAACTATCTTAGTTATCTAGTGCTACTATGACAGAAATACCACAAGTAGGTGGCTTTAACAAACAGAAATTTATTTTCTTACAGTTTAGGAGGCTACAAGTTTGAATTCAGGGTGACGGCTCTAGGGCAAGCTTTCTCTCTCTGTTAACTCTGGAGGAAGATCTTTGTCTCTATGAGCTTCTGTTCCTGGGCGATCTTCATGTGGCTTGGCATCTCTGCTTGCTAGCTTGTATTTAAATCTCTTTTATAACTCAAAAGAGATTAACTCCAGATACACCCTACTCTAATCCTGCCTCGTTAACATAACGAAGACAAGCCATTCCCAAATGGGATTATAACCACAGCCATTGAGGTTAGGATTTACAGCACGTATTTTGGGGGGGACACAGTTCTATCCGTAACAGCAACCCTACATGGAAAGGTATTGAGCTGAATAGCCATCTCTTGAAAACCAAAGCAATCCATTTCTACTTTTAACACCCCAAGCTGACACAGTACCCTACAGGACCACCACTTAGTCAATCTCAATAGTTTACTTTGTCAGAACTGTAATTTACATATGCTAGAGAAAAGTTAATTTTATATTTTACGCCATAGCATGAAGCAGGGTCACACACACATGGGTAAGATGCCATGTGAAGATATTATCTATGAGTAGCAAAGAAAGGACAAGGATTGCCAGCAGCCACTAGAAGCTAGGAGAGAGGCGTGGAGCAATTCTTTTCTCAGAATCTGCGTAAAGAATCGACATGGCCAATATCCTGATTTGGACTTCTAGCCTCCAGAACTGTAGGAAAATAAATTCATGTTCTTTAAAGCTACTCACTTTGTGGTATTTTGCTATCGCAGCCCTAGGAAATGAAGCCCTGGTAACGCAGTTTTTAAGCACTCTGCTGCTAATCAGAAGATTGGCGGTTCGAACCCACCAGCTGCTTTTTGGGAGAAAGATGTGGCAGTCTGCTTCCGTAAATATTTTCAGCTTTGGAAACCCAGTGGGGCAGTTCTACTCTGTCCCGTAGGGTCACTATGAGTCAGAACCGACTTGATGGCAATGGGTAGGGAACTAAGACAGTACCAATCAAGGTAAAATACAAGTCCAATCTTGATGATTATGAAAGTTATCAAACTGGGATATATGAATCACCGTTTACCTGTTCATAGCCAAATTAGACATAGCCAGGATTTCCAGTGAGATCGTGCTCAGATCATTTGTTTAGGATTCAAATTCAGGTTTGTTTTCTTTTTTGCTTTAGGATAATGTGATACCTTGCATCTATATTTATGTAAAAATATATACTAAGCAAGCAGTGGTTATTCAGCAAAGGATGTGTTTAAATACAGCATCAAGTTCTCCTGGTGTGTTTACACATGGTTTAGTCCACAAAGACTGAATTAGCACAGAGCTTTTGAGGTCATATCTCTGGGAACAGCAAGGTGTCTTTCTTTGTGTGGGTACCAGCAGTGGCAGCCCACGCATTTGCTGGCATGGAGAAGAGGAGACGCTAACAGGTATTTTTTAGCTGAATTGTGAAAACACTGACCATCAGAAGACCCAAAGAAAGGGTGCTGATTCTTGAGCATGGTGTGTTTCATTTGATTTGTGTGATTTTTATTTTGTTAGAAAGTGTGTAATATATTAAAAAAAAATAGAGCATAAACACTTGGTCTTGGAAGAGTCTATTTAAATGATGTGATGGAAATGTCAAGAAAAGTAGAGTTCATTTACTTCGTGGAGACCATGAATGTTGTGACTACTTACGTTTTATGATTGTTGATACTTAACACGCAGGAGACACAACAAATTTAGTAGATATTTTGAGAGTTGCATAGATACAAGTATTTGTGCACACAACACTCTTTAAATATTGGCTTTTATGTTGAATATGAAAAAAATTTCTCACTTGTTACGTTTATGACGAAAATGTCCAGTTAATTTAATTTTTGTTTTGCTCAGGAAATGGACCCTGCCTTTCACCTTACCATGTCCCTGTTTTGGAAGTGGTTATTTTCTTTGGGCTCATGCTGACCTAAGCCAACCCTCTACACTGTCTCTTGTTTCCTGTCAGAGGGAAGAGGTGGGGTGAGGTGAGGTGAGGTGGAGTGTGTGGGTTGTGTGTGTGAGAAAAAGAGACAGACAGAGACAAATAGAGAAGGTAGGGACTGAGACGGAAAGAAAGAATCCTTCATTATGTGGGTTTTTAAATTGTTTTAAGAGATCTGTATATCATTTTCCCATTTTTAGTTTTATTTTTTAAATCATTTTTAGTGCTATGTCCTTTTTAATATTGTTGAGCTACATGTAAACAGTAGCAGTTCTGACAAGATTTGTGAAGCCAGAAGAATTTCTTGAGGAAAATATTCTCATGTGTTATGTAAGCACTTTTTCATTTTGTTTTCTTAGTGAAAGGTCTCAGCTTATTAGTTATGAAGCTCCTAAAAATGTTTCTTATTGTAGGAAAAAGCATAATGAAGACTGTCTGCTTAAGAATGATCAAATATTGAGTGTCTACTATGGGCAATATATTGAGTTAGGTGTCCTGAGGCATAAGAATAAACAATATACGTGCACGTGCGTGGTGTTTCCTTTGCATTGTTCCAAAAGAATTTAAGTGATATTTTCATGTAACAATTGGGTGTCTTTATTACTGAATTCTATAGAGAGGGAGAGAGAGAGAGTGTGTGTGTGTGTGTGTGTGTGTGTGTGTGTATGTCAATAGGGAGCCCTGGTGGTGCAGTGGTTAAGCATTTGGCTGCTAACCAAAAGGTCAGCAGTTTGAATCCACCAGCCACTCCTTGGAAGCCCTATGGGCAGTTCTACTCTGTCCTATAGGGTCACCATGAGTTGGAATCGACTCTATGGCAATGGTTTGGTTTGGTTTTGCCTCTGTCAATATAGATCATCTCCAATTTAGGATAGATTGGGTTCCAAAAATTCATTTGAAAATTGGTTGTTTGATAATCAGAAAGCATTTCTCTATACTAATAATTTTATATGGGGTAGATTCCTAAACTCATCTGTAAGAATTTATTTAACTCGTAAATTTAACCCCAAGCCAGGATATAAATGAAAATTATAACTTTTTCAAGGGCACTTACCCTGATTTTATAACATTTAATTGATTCAATGCCCAGGGCTGCCCCTATGCTATGAGGGTGTACCAGGCTAATTGTTTTTTTTTTGTGAGGCACCTGTCCATATAAATAACCCGAGTCACCACAAATCATCATGTCAGCACCATTCTGAGGCCTCAGTACCATCCAATCACATGAAAAAATGCCATTCTGGCCAAAACCATCACTGTTGAGTGGATTCCGACTCACAGTGACCCTATAGGATGGAATAGAACTGCCCCATAGGGTTTCCAAGGCTATAATCTTTATGGGAGCAGATTGCCACGTCTTTTCTCCTGCCGAGCTGCTTATAGGTTCAAACCACTGGCCAACCTTTCGGTTAGCAGTTGAGCTCTTAACCACTGACCCACCAGGGCTACTACCACTCTGGCAAGCAGGGACTGTATACTGGCTAGGCTGCCCTCCTGGATCTGGGGCCCGAACATAGGGTTCCAAGATGACCCTGTAAATGTGAGTCGTAGGGCTCCGTGGGGCATCTGGTCGACCCCACAACATGGGAGAGCAAAGAGTGGGGGTTCGGAGAGCTCCTGAAGGTGAGAAACCAGGACTAGGGTGCACGCAGGTCCTGGTCCAGGCTTGGGGTGCCTGCCTGGACCAAGCACTGCTGATCCTGGCCTGTCCTATGCACCGTACAGGTACTTGTAAAATTTGAAGGAAGACACTCCAAAACATGAGTGCACCTGAGTTCTGGGGCTTCGAGCAGGGGCCCCTGTCTGCCTGAATCTAAGGGTGACAATGTCAGTGACAATATTTCTTCGGGAAAATTAGGTTCAATTTAGAGCATCAATAACACATTTCTGGTGAGCTATTTGGTAGCGGCCTGATTTTGTTGGACCCCTCATATTAAAGAAGAGCAGAAATTTGTTTTTAATGGAATAAACATGTTTCTGGGTTCTGGATCAGACTTCCCTGCCTCACATGTCACTTGGAGGCCTGCCAGAGTTAGAGATATCTCTCTCCATGAGCAAGCCCACACTCAGATCGTGTCAGAAATCTCAGAACCTCCAGAGATCAATAGCGGACAAGTAAGTTTCACTTTTCCTTTATTTCTTTGCAAGTGTTGTGCTGAGCAGTCTGTACTTATTACTCACACTGCTTCTTCTCTCTGCCTGATGATAACTTCCATTGTCTGAATCGCCAAGGCCTAGAACTGGCTTGGTTTACTCGGTAATGGAGGTTGACAGCAGAGGGGTTGCTCATGACCTGAGGCCAGGCTTCTGTGAGCAGAACAGCTACCTATTCCCAGGTGGACAGGGCTACCTTATAATCATGCAACTTTAACAGTGCACAGCCACAGGATGCTGATCCTGGATGCTGTGAAGGAAGGGTGGCCCCTAGGGCTGGATAGTGCTTCACCGGCAGAACGCTATGTGGCAGCTTTGAGGTGGGGGTTGTATGTTCAGATCTCCTTTTGTTTTTGTCCTCAGAGCAGACATTCTTGGACAAGCACAAGTTTCTTCCACCTGATTTGAAACAAAGTGTTGTTAGCTGCCCTCGAGTTGGCTTCTGACTCATGGTGACCCCATGCACAATGGGATCAGACCATTGTGATTCATAGGGCTTTCATTGGCTGATTTTTTGGAAGCAGATTACCAGGCCTTTTTTCTTAGTCTGTCTTAGTCTAGAATCTTCACTGAAACCTATTCAGCATCATAGCAAAATGCAGGCCTCCAATGACAGATGAGTGGTGCCTGCTCTTGAGGTTCAATGGCTAGGACTCGAACCCAGGTCTCCAACATGGAAGGAGAGAATTCTACCACTGGCCTACCACTGCCCCCTTGAAACGAAGTAGCTCTCTGTTTTTTCATGTAACCATGAAAAGCAATCCATCATGATTTCTAAATAAAGGGGCTGTGTTAGTCATCTAGCACTGATATAACAGAAATACCACAAGTGGATGGCTTTAACAAAGAGAAATTTATTCTCTCACAGTTTAGTAGGCTACAAATCCAAATTCAGAGCATCGGCTCCAGGGGAAGGCTTTCTCTTCTTGGCTCTGGAGGAAGGTCCTTGTCATCAGTCTTCCCTTGGTCTGGGAGCATCTCAGCACAGTAACCTCTGGTCCAAAGGATGGCTCTGCTCCCGGCACTGCTTTCTTGGTGGTATGAGGTCCCCCCTCTCTGCTCACTTCTCTCTTTTATATCTCAAAAGAGACTGGCCCAAGACACTATCCAATCCTGTAGAGCTCATCAATACAACTGCCACCAATCCATCTTATTACATCATAGTGATAGAATATACAACACATAGGGAAATCACATCAGATGACAAAATGGTAGACAATCACACAACACTGGGAATCATAACCCAGCCAAGCTGACAGACATTTTTTGAGGACACAATTCAATCTATGACATGGGCTGTGAGAGGGGGATTTGCCTCTGATCAGTCAACTCACTTTGCAGCAAAAGATGCTCATGGGACTCACTGGGATTACCAGGTACCATATCTTTCCAGAAACAGCCCTTTAGAGTAGTGGAATAGCCTACTGAAGATTAGGCATGGTGCCTTCTAGGAGACAACACCTTTTAAGCTTGAGGTGTGGTCTTATAGGAGGTGATTACTATATGGCAATTTTTCCATAGCCTTTGGCTATGATTTCTGGATCCAAAGGGATAAAGGTAGAAAAGGTGCCCCTTACAATTGCATCTCATGACCTACTCTTAAGAGTTTTGCTTCCTCTTTCCACAATTCTGAACTTTGCTGGGCTAGAGGTTTTAGTAGTCAAGGAAAGAATGCTCCCACCAGGAGGTTAAAACGTTCTATTGAATTGGGAATTGAGACTGCCTTCTGGTCACTTCTCACTCCTTATAGTAGGGTTAGCAGGCAAAAGGGGAATATTCCTTGGGGTGGCGGTGTGACCTATGCTGCCTATCAAGGAGTTGCTGTCACCATGTGGGGACTGGGAGACTATGGATGGAATTCAAGTTACCTCTCTCTCCCTCACAGTACCTTATGCATTACCATGCACCAAAATAAAGGTTTAGTGGAAAGCCATCAATGGCTCAAATCCCTTAGGAACACAGGTTCTAATCCCTTGCCAAGTACAGAACCCCAACCAGCTGAAGTGATTGCTAGAGGTGGGGCCCATGGAGTGGGAGTAGAATAAGTTGTAGGTACTTGCTATGGCCCTGTGGCCAGTTGTAGACATGAGAACTGGAGCCTCTATTGTGTTTCCTTCCTTGGAGATTTTATATATCTATATTTCTATCTATCTACCTATCCATCCCTTTTCTCCTCTTCATTTCTCCTCTGCTGTATATGGGGAGAGTTGAAGGTGGTTATATTTACCAGTTAATCCATGAGTTAGCTTGGGTTGCCCAGTAGGTAGACCAAATAAGGTTGAAAAGATCTGAAGAAGAATGGAAAAAATATATTACAGTCCATGAGTTGCAAAATATTAAGATAGGATAAAGTAGAGCTAGAGGACTAGATACTACCTGGATATCCTGAACTCAGAGCGGGGTGAGTACATTGTGTGTACATGGGCTAGGTACATTATATTAGGTAAGGGATCTGTAAAATTGTGAGGGAAGATGGGTGTGTGTGTGCGTGTGTGATTGTGTGTGCAGCATGTGTGCACGCTGGAAAGTCAAAGAATGGAATGCAGTGGGCACATTATTCTTGTCTGCCTGACCCTCTTTTCTCTTTCTTTTAAGGAGCTGCTTCTCTCATACTCCTGTCATGTGAGTATAGTAGAACTGTAATTGATGGTTTCTTGCCCTTTGACCTCAGGGGTTGGCATGTGATCCAAGCCTGGTCATCATGATACCTCCTTCCTTTCCCCTAGTGATTAAGGGAGAAAGGGAAGTGATTAAGGATCCTCCAGTCCTTCCTAGGTTTGATATATGGATTCTGAAAGAGAACTTTTTCCCTCCTCCCTAGAATCAGGAGGTGCGGTGATACAAGCCTGGACCTGCCAGTTGTCATGTTCCTCACACGGAGCAGCAATGCCAAGAGATAGCAGTAGAAAGCGTGTGAGTCAGAGACCTGCGTTATGGCTTGGACCCTCGGGTCTAGTCATCTGGAAGCCAGATTTGTTTCGCTTCATAGTAAGTGAGATGTGAGTGGGTGTGTGTGTGGCCTCATGGTATGTGAGATGTGAGTGGGTGTGTGTGTGGCCTCATGGTATGTGAGATGTGAGTGGGT